>NC_056743.1:891651810-891804310 GCF_019279795.1 Protopterus annectens | reverse complement strand
CACTAGGCTGCAGAGAGATCTTCTCACGGAGCTCTCTGGAACACTAACAGGAGCTGTATCTGATGAGGTCCGGGAAAAGGTGGCCTTGCAGCTTGCAACCCTTGAGTCCATGTCTAACTCCTCCATGAGGTTTGTCTCCCATGCAACCCAATGGGTGGTTAGATCGGCAGGTGCAGGTGTTCTCATGAAACGTCACGCCTGGATGCCCCCCTGCGACTTTGTGAACCCTGTCAAGGCTTCCTTCCTTGATGCTCCAGTCGAACCATCCTCCTTTTTCGGATCCAAAGTGAAAGACACGCTAACCAGGTGTGAGCAGGACGGTAAGACCCTGTCTGCCATAGGTGTCCATTTTTCCAATCCCCAACAATACTTCTCTAGGAATCAGAGGAGTGCGAAAGTGTGGCACAAGAAGTCCCAGGGTCTTTTCAATGATGCACGTGGTGAGAATGCCCCACGGGGCAGATGGGGTAACTCTTCCGGAAGACTCCCCTTTCGGGACAGGGGGGTCCGCGCAATTGGAGATCCAGAGATTCTTTCTCTGGCCAGCCCTACCAGCGCTCCTGAAGAATGGCCCGATTGCTTTCCTCTAGAAGCAGTCTGGGGACGTTTCTCGCTGCACCAACACGCCTGGCAAAATATCACCTCAGACTCCTGGGTGCAGCAGATTATTACCAGAGGTTATTACATCCCCTTAAATCTTCACCCCAAATCTCCAAAACATATTCCCAATGTTCCACCCGATCAAAGGGAATCCACAGCTCAAGAGGTTCTAAAGCTACTTCAAAAACGACTCATCCAAATAGTCCCACCAGACCAGATAGGATCCGGGTTCTACTCAAGGTTATTTTTAGTGCCAAAAAAGACACGGGACTGGGGAGCCATTTTGGACCTTAGTATCGTAAACAAGTTTGTCAAGCAGACAAAGTTCCGGTTGGTCACAATTCTGTCTATCCTTCCTTTCCTGGAAAAAGACTATTGGATGTGCTCTATAGATCTTTGGGATGTGTATTACCACATAAAGATGGACAAGCAATCCAGAAGATTCCTCCGCTTCTGACTGGGAGCCAGTCACTACCAGTTTCGCGCACTGCCCTTTGGCCTCTCTATAGGCCCCAGAGTGTTTAACAAATGCATGGCAGTGGTAGCAGCTCACCTGAGACTGCAGGAATTCCAGGTGTTTCCATACATGGATGATTGGCTCCTCACCGCTCCCACCAAGTGTCTACAGATAATAGCTCAACAGTACACTCTACTACAGGCAGAGCATTTAGGGATTTCTATAAATATGGAGAAGAGACCGCTGACCCCAGTCCAGTCCTTGGAATTTATAGGGCCAACGCTGAACACACGATCTTGCACAGTCTCCCTACTTCACAGGTTGGAAAGATTTGTTTCTCAGATCTGCGCTGTACTCCCCCGAGACAAGGTGCCCGCTCGGCCAGTCCTTCAATTCTTGGGGTCAGTGGCTTCAACAATAGCAATTGTCCCACTAGCAAGACTACATATGAGAATACTTCAATGGCTTCTATTAACACAATGGTCAATGTTAACTCACCCATTATCCTTCCAAATGCGTTTAACAAATCTACGCAAGAAGGACTTACTTTGGTAGATGCAACCAGACATATCTCTGTGGAGTCCAACATTTTTGACCCTGCAGCCCAAGACCACAATGACCATTGCCGCTTCCCTGACTGGGTGGGGGTGGGGCGGGGGGAGATAGTCCAATGCACTTTTGGTCATCAGCAGAGGCCAGTTTGCATGTCAATGTCCTGAAACTAAGGGCAGTGCTTCTAGCATTCCACCGAGCTCTCCTGTCAAGGACTGTTGCTATTCAGACAGACAACATGTCATTGGTCTGGTACATCAACAAACAAGGGGAAACCAAATCCTATCCTCTGTGCCAGGAACCCGTGAGAATTTGGCAATGGGCGATGGCCTCCAACAGCTTTCTAATAGCAACACGCATTCCAAGGGATTCCAACGTGATTGCAGACAAATTGAGCAGGCTCCTACCTCACGAGTGGTCCCTCCATCTTTCAGTGGCGTCGATGATGTTTGATTGCTGGGGCCAGCCTTGCTGCGACTTGTTTGCCTCGTCCGTAAAGCACAAGTGTGGAACTTTGCCCTAATCCCCCCTCAGGGGGAACTCTCGAGGGACGTGCTCACACACGATTGGCCCACTGGACTGCTCAATGCCTTTCCCTCAATACCATTGATCCGAAATTTCTTGAAAGCAATTCAGTTGAGAAGCAAAGTAATCCTCATTGCTCCTTATTGGCCCTGACAAGTTTGGCTTTGTCTAGTATGCAAACCATGGATTCTGGATCCAACTCCGGAATTACAGTTATGCCTTCAGGGGCTACTCTACCTGAACCTTTGCAGCCTCAAGCTGACTGCTTAGTTTCACCACTTTCAGTAATTGCCAGGCAGAAGATTCCTTCCTCACCTGTCCACGACATTCTTCTGGCTTCTAATAAGCCTTCCATTAGAAAATTGTATCGTGACAAGTGGAAGAGATTTGGTTTATGGTCTCATGATAACATAGATCCTGGTTCAGCCTCAGTCACTGATGTGTACTCCATTATCTCTCCGGCCTATTGCAACCTGGAGTTAGCAGTTCCTACGATTCAGGTTCACCTGGCTGCCATTTCCAATTTTCACGATGGCTTCAGGGATATTTCCTTGATCTCTCATCGCCTCTGCAAAACCTTTCTGAAAGGGGTTTTTCATATCAGGCCCCCCTCCATTAGACCACCTATTGAACCTTATAACCTCACTCTCATGTTGCATGCACTAACTAAAGCCCCATTTGAACCTGTAGCCAACTGAGACATAATATTTCTGTAGTGGAAGTATCTTTTTCTGGTGGTTATTACTTCAGCATGAAAGAACTTCAGGCCTTGTGTGTCAAACGTCCCTACTTAATTTTTCACAAAGACAGAGTATCGCTTTTGACTAATCCTTCCTTTCTGCCCAGAGTAATTTCAGAGTTAACCCATGAACCAGACAATCGACTTACCAGTGTTTGTCCCAAATATTTCAAATAAAGGGGAGTACTGTCTCTACTTACTGGATGTACACCGACAATTACAGTTCTACCTGGACAGAACAAAATCATTTAGGAAATCCAGCCAACTCTTGATCTCTTATTCTGGGCCTAAAATAGGAGAGTCAGTTTCCAAGATTACCATGTCAAAATGGTTAAGACATTCCATATGTTTTGTCTACCATCATAGTAAATTGTCCCAGCCAAACAAAATTAAAGCGTATTCAATCAGATCTATTGCAACTTCGGTGGGCTTTCACTCTAGAGCTACCATGGATGATATTTGTGCAGCAGCAACGTGGGCCTCTCCATATACCTTTATTAATCATTACAAATTGGATTTGGTCTCTATGGGGAGAGCTGCCTTTGGCTCAGTGGTCCTCAGGAATATTCTTTCATAGGGTCTCCCAGGAAACTAGGTAGCTAGGGACTCTGTCCCATCAGTAAGAAATGAATGAAGATTAACAACATCAGATAAAGAAGTTATGTCTTACCATAATGTTCATCTGTGTTGTTCATATTCATTCATTCATTATGTCCATCCCACCATCCACTTCCAGTAAGGTCCTGAAGATTTTTGGATATGGTTCTTTATCTGGTTTAGGGTATTCTGAGCAGAAAAAGTCTCCGCTTTTACTTCCTTGGGCAAACTCGATTTGAGGTAATGGGGAGAGAGGCACTATGGGTAATCTGTGCATGTGAGTTTTTTGGCGGACGCGAGCTAGGTACAGCGGCCGAGTTGGAACCGAGGGTCTGTTCCGAACCCATCAGTAATGAATGAATGAATGAAGATTAAAAACGCAGATGGAACGTTATGGTAAGACATAATTTCTTTTTTACTGCAAACATATTGATAAGTAAACTTGTTGATACTCTGAGTGTGTTTTCTAATTAGATAGGTTGACCATTGGTTACTTAGGGAATCAGGGAGGCAACCTATAATAGTTGATAGGGGTGTTGGAGGAACAGGGTAAGCCAGTCAAGATTAAAGTCACCGGGTATTATAGTTCATAGGTTGGTACTAGGCTATCGGCCCTAGGGCCTATGCAAGTCTAGCCATAACAATTCCCTGGATATTTCTTACCACAATATTTACTTCTCTTGACCCCTCTCTAGTAGGGAGACTGACATGATCCATGGGGTGAATTTCCTATCTCACATCCAATCATCAAGGTTCCTTTTGAAGAGGGCCAATGAGGCACTCTGCTTGACATGTATGGGCAGTCTATTCCAGAGTATGGGGAGTCTCTGGGTCAGGAACCTAGTTTTCCTGAGAGAAAGTGGAGGAGGCCCATTCTAGGATGTTTTCAATGAGTGTGAGGTTGTTTGCAGGGAGAAGGTAGATGGTTATTATAATAATGGATTTTTGAGGAATGATATGTAGGCATGTAGGTAAGATTTCAGCTGTGAGGAGTTGTGGAGAAGTGGAGAGCTGAACTAGATTTAGATGGTCCTTAAACATTATAGCAGTACCACCACCACGTTTGGATAGTCTATCTTTTCTGATGAGACTGTAGCCAGCAGAAAGTAATTGCTCAATTTTTATATTTGGCTTGAGCCAGGTTTCAGTAATTACAGCTATGTCTGGGGAGTACAGGGCCAGGACAGCATGAAATTCATGAACTCTGTTAAGGAGGCTTCTAAGATTGAAATGTAGTACAATTAGGTCAGAGCTACTGCCTTTTTGTGGTGGGATGTGGGAGATAGTAGTAGTTGTCTTAGGGGGATCTAGTCTGTCCGAGGAAATTGAGTGAGAGGAGCCTGGGTTTGGGTGTATATCAGATAGGAGCTTAGTAAGGGAAAGATAGTGGTGTGTTAGGAATTTTAGTTTGGAGAAAAGTTTGTGCCGTTTATTAACGGAGAGGGATGGGTTATGGGAGTGAAAGTGTTTGAAAGAGAAGTGTAGTGATGTATAAGTATTGAATAATTGAGGGGAGATGTGAAAAGTTTCTCTAGTGTTGCGGTGAGTCTGTGAGGTTGGCAGAGTTGGAGAGTGGTAGAGAAAGAGATGATAGGAGTGATAGGAGGTCATGTGCAGAGTTATGATTAGTAAAGGTAATAAGGGTGAGAGAGAGATGATTGATTTTATTAAGGAGATGGTAATGGAATACCACTGATAGATCAGGTAGGGTAAAGACCGTCAGTAAGTGGATGTTTTGGGGGGAGGAGGCTGTTGGGTTTGAAAGTTGACAAGAGTACAGCTGTTTAAAAATATAGTGTAGATGGGAATGTGATGAAAGATAGTGAAAGGGCCAAAAGAATTGGGCTGTAGGATGAAATGATAAAAATGGGTGTGTGGAGGTCTAAGGGGATGCTATAGAGCAGCTAACAAATAGGGAGGAAGAAAGAGAGGAGGGTTGAACTAAACTGTGATTTGCTTCTAGGGGTGTTGGGTACTAAGCTGTGATTTGCTGTTTAGGGTGTGAGGTCATGTAGGGAGTGGTTATGGTAAGTATAAATTTGAAGAAAGCAGGATGGAAAAGGGGGTAGGGTAGAGGAGTGAAGTGAGCCTGAGCATAGCAGGGCTGCACTTGAATAGGGATAGATGGCACAGAAAAAACAATCAGTTAAACCAAGGTTTGGGTAAGGTTTAAACTATAACTCTGAAAATGAAAACATTAGTTAGGGTGAGGTTTTAATTGTAAATATAAATGCAATAAAGTGATGTAGTGGGGACCAAGAGAGTAATTATGAGTTGAAGATTGGAATAGAAATAAGGAAAAAAAAAACCTTTTCGTTTGGCAAGAAAGCAGTGTAAGGGAACAGGTAAGGTAGCCCAAGGCACAGTTACTTTTACTAATGGAGAAACAGACGTTAAGAGCCAGATAGCAGAAGAGGCAAAAGATAAGTTTGGGCAGGGACTTTGAAAGTAAGATGGGGGGACTGTGAGTTCTGGTGGGTTGGGAAGCCGTTAAACAATTAATTACAACAATGTAAGCTTAAACATACTTAATTGCTCCATTGTTTATGTGCATTAATGGTAGTCCAGGGTTCCAGAGTCCTTGGAAAAAACGCTCGTCACAGGCTAAAATATGGTGGGGCTTGCAGGGTGGTATAGGACTGAACCAGTGGTAAAATGTACTAGAGCATATGTTCTTCGTGTTTAACTGTTGCAGTCATCTCATTTGGGTTATCCCTGCCAGGGTAGCCCTCGGCGGCCTGAATACCAGAGACTTAGTTTTTTGCGTCGGTTGCTGTCGCTTGAGGACTGACATCAGGTCATCAGTAATATAAAGTAAGGCAGCCGACGCCATTACATCAGTCTTTCTTGCCGTGGAGCCCGAAGCAGAAGCAGTTTGCAGAAGTGCCAGTCGGCCGCTACCCGAGTTTTTATCTTCCGAATTGAAGTCTTCTAAAGCTAAGTACCCCATTGGGGATCCTTTTTTCTAGCATTAACCGATGTCAGAAAAAGTTGTTAATGGTCTCGCTTGTGGAAAACAAATATCACACCGAGACTTCCACTCTTACTGCATCATTTGTTTATGCCCAGACCACGACATCTCCCGTTGTCACTTCTGTGCTTTGTTCAACACCAGAACTATCCGTCGTTGGGCTCTTAATGTAGCCAGATATTTTCGCTTACAGTCTTCGAATTCCAATATGGCTTCGGTAAGCCATACGAAAGCAGATCTTCCCAAAAAACATAAATGTAGACATAGACCGCACAGGTCCAAACCTACAGACGACACTTCTGTTAAGCTAGTCATCAGTTTTCCGGTTCTCAGTGAGGCACGTTCGCAGCACCTGATGCCCACTTCTCTTAATTCGCAGGCCGCTACCGAGACCCTTTTGTACTCTTCTTCGACTAAGGATCCTGCGATCGTCTCTACCTTGGATGGGTCTGGAGCCGCTGAGCAGGCACCGGCTTTTGAGGAAGTCCTTCATACTATCGAATCTCGACACAAACAGACTTTTTCTTTTGCGACTACCATTCTTTGAAAAACGATAGAGTTTCTTAGGACCAGGGTACGAACCACACCCAAGAAACCGACGACCCACTCTCAGGCACCTGCTACCTTGCCTCAGTCTCAAATGCTTAAAATGGCGGAAGGCCTTATCATGCTGATTAGGGGAAGCCAAGCTACCCCCTCCAAAAGGAAAAAAGGTCTGTCCCCTGTAGTTTTGTCTGAACAATGGTCAGATGAATCTGATGCATCTGAATATGAAGTCATGCAACCCTTCTCCACTTATGAGGATTCTGATGCAGCAGATTCCATTCCTTCTGCCTTTCCCCCAGAGGATTTTTCCTTTGGGGAAACCCTTCATACTTTAAGGGAGCATTTCCAGTGGGAGAGTCAGGACTACACTCAGTCTAAAAAGAGACTCAGGGAATTCCTAGACCATCCACAACACAGACCCTTGGCCACCCCCTAGTCCAGCTTGACTGCTGACGCCCTTCCTCTAGCTCCCAGAAAACCAGACAGGTACTACAGAGTCCTTGACTCACACAAATATATTTTTAAAAATCCTACAGCTGACCCTGAGTTCATTTCTCAAGGGCCAAAAGGGGTTAACGCAACCTCTGCTAAGAATCCTACCCCCTCAGACAAGGATTCCCGAGCATTGGACAGATGGGGTAAAAAAGTATACACCTCAGCTACTCTTGCTATCAGGGCACTAAATTGTCAGTTCCATATGCTGAAATTTCAGCAACATCCCTTTGGAACTCCTTAAACACAAAATGTCCTCTCCTTCTAGGGCAGAATCTAAAGATTTTACAAGAGTTAATGCATTCTGCAAGTCAAGTAATTAAACCCACCTTGCACTGTGGTTTTGATGCCCTAGAAGCTTCTTGCAGGGCAGCAGTCACTGGATCTGTCATTAGAAGGCATGCATGGCTTAAGGAACAGCCCCTGCCAAATCATGTCAAATCTAAATTGTTGGATGCCCCCTTGCACAAAGATAACTTATTTGGCACTAAGGCAGAAGAGGTCTTAAAAAAGATGGAAGAAAAAGCAAAATCTGTGCAAACAGTTAAGGATTTCTTGCAGGTCCAGCCCACTAGGTTCAGCAGGCATTGTCCCTCTAAACAGTGGTCCTTTCCTGCTCCTAGTGAACCGGCCCAGCCTAGATGTTCTTCGTGTATCACTGTTGCAGTCATTACATTTGGGTAATCTGCTTGCAGGTTGCCCTCAGTCGGCCTTAATTCCAAAGTCTTGGGTCCTGCGTCGGTTGCGGTCTTCTCTTCCATGATGTCAGGTCGTCAGGAGTATAAAGCATGCAGCCGACGCCATTTTCTTTAGTCTTTCTTGCCGCGCGGTGCCTGAAGCAGAAGCATTTCGCAAGTGCCTGTCGGCCGACTACTGAAATATTCGAGTTTGAGTTTCAGAACCGAAGTCTTCAATAAAGCTAAGTACCCCGTTGGAAAAACTTTTTTCTTGCTTTTTACCGATGTCAGAAAAAGATAATAATTGTATTACTTGTGGTAAGCAAATACCTCATAAGGATTTCCATTTATACTGTATTCCTTGCCTAGGCCCTGAACACGTGCCTGGCTGTCAGTTTTGTGCTAGATTTAACCAACACACTATTAAGCGTCAGTATATTTTTGCATCATAGTATTTTGGAACAGATTTAACTACATAGAAATGTCCTCAGATAGCAAAGAAAAGGACAGAGAAAGGCAGTCGAGATCCAAAACCGATGACAAAGCTTCTCCTAAGGCAGTTGCCGGTACTCAATGAGACTCCTTCGCAGCCCCTGATACCCGCTACCTTCGAGTTGCAGGCCTCTACCGACACCCATGTGGAGTCTGTCATGCCGTAAGATACTCAAGGTATTGGACCGACGGATGTATCTCCCCCAGATGGGTCTGGAGCCGCTGAGCAGGCACCGGCTTTTCAGGGTGTATTCATACCTCAACATTTGTACATCAAACCGACGACAGCTGCAAAACCAAAGACAAAAGCAACTTCTAAAACTAAAAAAACTGACGCATGAGCCACGTGCACCAGCCTCCATGCCTAAAAAACAGATTATCAAAATGGCTGAAGACCTTATTACCATGATCAGGGGTACACACCCCCCTCCAGATAAGAGGCCTAGGCAAGACACTGATTATGAATCTTCAGATCAGGTTTCTCTTTCTTCTGATCAGGAATTATCTTTACCTCCCTATGAGGATTCTGATGCTGAGGAGTCTGTTCCATCTGCATCTCCTGCTGAGGGTTATTCATTTGGAGAAACCTTGCATACTTTGAGGGAGCATTTTCACTGGGAGAGTCAAGACTTCTTAGAATCAAAAAAGAGGCTCAGGGATTTCCTTCTTCTCCCTCCGCACAAGCCTTTAGCCATTCCCCCTGTTTTAGACATTGTGGATGATGTGTTTTTGGAGTCAAGCTTGACACTGGACTCCTTACCTCTGTCTCCCAGTAAGCCTGACAGATATTACAGAGTCCCTGAGTCACATAAATTTTTAGTTAGAAACCCTGCTGCTGATTCTGAAACTATTCCACTGGGTCCAAAGAGAGTTAAGGCTTCAACAGCAAAAAACCCTACCCCCTCTGACAGGGATTCAAGGGCACTGGACAGATAGGGAAAAAAGGTTTATACATCTGCAACCTTGGCAGTCAGGGCCTTAAACTGTCAATTTCATATGCATAAGTACCAACAGCATGTTATGGGATTGCTGAAACAGAAAATGATGTTGATTTCAGAATGTGAAGCAAATAAAGAATTGCGGGAATTATTGCACGCAGCTGAACAAGTTGGAAAGCATTCTTTGCAATGTGGTTTTGATTCTTTGGAGGCCTCCTGCAGGGCCGCAGTTACTGGATCTGTGATTAGGAAGCATGCCTGGTTAAAGGAACAAAATTTGCCTGACCATGTCGAAGCTAAATTGCTAGATGCACCTTTACAGCATGATTCTCTGTTTGGTATTAAGGCAGAAGATGTTTTAAAGAAAATGAAAGACAAAGCTAAGTCTATGCAAACTGTTAAAGACTTCTTACAAGTGCAGCCACCGAGATTCAGTAGACACTGGCCTACAAAAAATTGGTCCTTTCCTGTGTCAGACAGAGCTCAAAGGAGCAAATCCAGACGCCCTAAGGGTTCCAGATACCAGGCATAAGACTCATACAGGTCAAATCAATGGGGCGCATCCACCTCCACATCTGGAGGAGATAAAGTGCAAACCTACAGAAAGCAATCCTAATGACTTCCCTCTGCCTACGCCAAGCACTTATCTTTTGGTAACACCCATAGGGGGAAAATTAGCACTTTTTTCTCAAAATTGGCAGTTAATAACCCAGAACAAGTGGGTACTAAACATCGTATCACAGGGATACAGATTCCATTTACACACTCTGCCAATGACAAATGTTTGGCCAGATCTGCCAAAAAATCAATGGATAGAGGCACAGAAACAGGTTACGTCCCTCATGGATATGGGGGCCATTCAAACAATACCAAAACAGAAAAAAGGACAAGGTTTTTTACTCAAGACTGTTCTTGGTACCCAGAAAGGACAAGGCCTGGCGGCCAATACTGGATTTATCAATTTTGAACACATACCTGGACATTCCAAAATTCAAAATGCTCACTTTGCAGCAGCTTCTGCCCATGCTGGGTAAGAATGCTTGGCTGGTGACTTTAGACCTAAAAGAGGCATACCTGCATGTCCCAATAAGACAGTCATGCAGAAGATATCTCATATTTAAGGCTGGCTTAATGCATTACCAATTCTCTGCACTGCCCTTTGGCTTATCTACTGCACCCAGGGTCTTTACAAAATGCCTGGCACCAGTAATTGCATTTTGCAGACAAAGTAGTATACAAATATATCCTTACTTGGACAACTGTCTCATTCAAGCAGAGAACAAGGACATTCTTCTACGACACCTTGTGTTTGTGAAAAGGCTTCTAACATGCCTAGGGTACACAGTAAACGAAAACAAATCACAACTGGTACCCACTCAAAAGATAACATTCCTGGGTGCAAGCTTGATTACAACTGCCCCAGATGGCTTACCTCACGCCAAACAAACAAAGGCAACTGACTACTTACTTTAAACTGATGGCAACAAAAACCCAGTCTTCTGCAAGACAAATTCTGCAGGCTCTGGGCTTCATAGCATCCTGCATCCTACTAATTCCATATGCAAGACTGCATATGAGGAAACTTCAATGGTATCTAAAATGTTTATGTAGTCAACATTCACGCAGTCTGAAAACAATGATTCCTCTCATTCCCTGCCTGCAACATGAGTTTCTATGGTGGGCAAAGGCTTGTCACCAAAACATGGGATGGCCCTTCACTCTACCCCCTGCCAGCCAAACCTTAACAACAGACGCATTATGCCTGGGGGGCCCACATGACAGGAAGATGCATTCAGGGCATATGGACACCAAAACAAATGCATCTACATATCAACCAGAAAGAGATGCTAGCTGTTCAAAATGCCCTAACAACCTTCAAGGACTTACTTCATCCAGGACAACTACTGATAAAAATGGACAACACCACAGTCATGTGGTATATAAACAAGCAAGGGGGCACACACTCGTACCCCCTTTGCAGATTAGCCATGGTACTGTGGGACACAGCTTTGACTTACCAAATACATCTTCAAGCTCAATTCCTGCCAGGAAAATAAAACACTCTGGCAGACGATTTAAGCAGAAACCTTATGGATCCTCACGAGTGGAAACTAAATCCACAAGTCTTCAGCATGATAACAGAGAAATGGGGGAGCCCAGACTTAGATCTATTTGCCTCTACTCAAAATTATCAGTTGAAAAGATTCTGCACAAGGACTTATCACAGACAAGCATGTAAAGTGGATGCCATATCCTTCAGTTGGAAAACCCTATCAGTTTACACCTTTCCTCCTCTGCCTCTTCTACCCAAGGTCCTCCTAAAAGTCAGACAAGAGAAGCCAAAGATGATATTAATTGCCCCGGACTGGCCCCGCCAATACTGGTACCCAGTCCTAAGGAACTTGTCTCAGTACCCAGCCAGGACCTTGCCTCAAAGACCACAACTACTCCTAGCAAAACAATCAGATCCTGCACGATCAACTACAGACCCTGAACCTGGCAGCATGTCTAATCATGTAATCATACAAACAACACCTCTCAGTAAAGCTGTGATGGATGTCATTTTGGAAGCCAGAAGGCCTAGTAGTAGAAAATCTTACGCTGACAAATGGTAGAGATTCTGTGCTTGGAATCAAGTATAAGGAGCTGATACAGCAGAACCACATATTCCTCAGTTATTACAGTACTTAACTGAGATGTTTGACAAAGGCCTATTTTTCTCATCAATCAAGATCCATGCCTCTGCCATTTTGGCTCATTGCAATACAGAGCCACCAATCTTTTCTCATCCTTTCCTAAAGCAGTATCTTAGAGGAGCCAAATATTTAAGGCCTCCTAGAAGATCACCATTACCTGCATGGGACCTCAATTATGTGTTGGAAAAGCTCACCCTGCCTCCATTTGAACCAGCTGCTACCGCTGATAGAAAGTTCTTATCATGGAAGACAGCTCTGCTACTAGCAATTACTTCAGCAAGAAGAGTTTAAGAGCTACAGGCCCTCATGGCTGTAGAGCCTTTTATCATATTTTACCCAGACAGGGTTTCTCTGAGGACAAATCCTACTTTTATGCTTAAGGTGGTTTCCATTGTGGCTCAGCCGAGTGACGTCTCCAGGTGCATCTGCAGTTACCTCCTACAACGCGTCTAGGTGTCAAATATTGCTTGTTCATATTTGCATTAATTCCAAAACCATGCTACATACAAGGTATCAGAATGTTTTATCTTGAGGCATACGTGATGGCAAACACAATTGTATTGATATTTGACCTATGTCAATGACTATTTGTTAGAATTGTAAGGTGATAACTTCATTTTTTAAAGGCTGAAGCCACGCCCACTGGGAGTTAAAGGTACACACTCATAAGAGCTGTACTGGAGGGAATGAGTTAACCAAACAATTCATCTGCCAACTTTTTATCCAAATCCGCAGAACAAAGGGGAGAGAATACTGCATTCCTTGGACGTACACAGACAGCTAAGATTCTACTTGAGCAGAACTAAAGCTCTAAGAAAAACTGAGCAATTACTAGTGTCATATGCTGCAGGATCAGAAGGAAAGAGTATTTCAAAGCAGACAATTTCAAAGTGGATAAGCCACTGCATCAGTTTCTGCTACTTACACCATGGTAAACCTGTGCTCAAGGGCATTAGGTCTCATTCCACCAGAGCTGCAGCTACTTCAGCAGCCTTTCTCAGAGGAGTACACCAAAGACATTCTAGAGGCTGCTACTTGGAGTTCTGTTCACAGCTTTACAAAGCATTACCATTTGCCTCTCTACTCTAAGTCCAGGGTAGGCTTTGCCACTGCAGTGCTGCAGGGCCTTATAGCCGCACCTAATGCTATTTAGCTCCAGCCTCCCAACCATAGCTTTGGGATTCTACCCAAATGTAATGACTACAACAGTGAAACACAAAGAACATAGTACAGTTGTGTACACTTACCATAAATGTAGATGTTCGAGTGTATTCACTGTTGCAGTCCAGGTTACCCTCCCGCCATCCTTCTCTATCTTCTACAACTTGTAGATGAAGGTAAAGTTTACATTGATGCATATGTGTGTATGTATATATATATATATATATATATATGTGTGTATATATATATATATATATATATATATATATGTATATATATATATATATATATATATATATATATATATATATATATATATATATATATATATATATATAAATGATACCTTTTTGGGGGTACCTGACATTGGGGGCAAGAAAAACTAAAGAAAATGGCGTCAGCTGCATGTTTTTATACCCTTGATGACCTGACGTCATGGAAGAGAAGTCAGCAACCGACGCAGGACCCAAGACTTTGGAATTCAGGCCGACTGAGGGCAACCTGTCAGCAGATTACCCAAATGTAATGACTGCAACAGTGAATACACTCGAACATCTACATTTATGGTAAGTGTACACAACTGTACTGTCCTGTGCAAACAGACCCCCCAGACTGCAGCCACAGGGAATGCAGAGATCTAAGCAATGGACTACCTCCACTTCAAAACCAGGGAGTTCTAAGCCACCCCCTTATGGTAAGAACTCACAATGACTCAACTCCTCCACCCCCTCTCTCTGCCCACCTTCACTTACCCCTAGGAGGAAAACTCTCCTTTCACTCAATCACCTGGGCCACCATTACCAAGGACCACTGGGTTCTGAACATTGTGTCTGAGGGATACAGATTTTCCTTCCACACCCTTCCAGCCCCAAAAAGGGTTCCCAGATTTACCTCCAAATCAGTGGGCAGAGGCTCAAAAGCAAATCCTTTCCCTGCTCTCTATGAGGGCAGTAGAGTATGTTCCTGCAGAACAGATAGGCCAAGGTTTCTAATCCAGACTGTTTCTGGTACCCAGAAAAGAGGGCACCTGGTGCCCCATCCTCAATCTGTCCATTCTAAACACCTTCCTGGTGATCCCAAAATTCAAAATGCTCACCCTTTAGCAGCTGTTACCCTTGCTCTCCAAGGATTCTTGGCTAGCCACCCTATATCTAAGAGACCTACCTCCACATCCCTTTCAGGGAATCTTGCAGGAAATAGCTCTGCTTCAGGGCAGGATCTCAACACTTTCAGTCCTCTGCGCTTTCCTTTGGCTTATCTACTGCTCCCAGAGTTTTCACAAAATGTCTAGCTCCGGCCTTTGCCTTTTGCAGACAAAGAAATATTCAGATTTACCCATACTTAGACAACTGCCTTATTCAGGCAGACAGCCAGGAAAAGCTTCTTAAGCACCTGGCCTTTGTAAAGACCCTCCTAACCTCTCTAGGGTACACAATTAACGAAAAGAAATCCAAGCAGGTGCCTACCCAAAGGATAATCATCCTGGGAGCAAGTCTGGACACAGCATCCCAGATGGCATACCTAACACCAGAGAAACAGATTTTCCTGACAACCTACTACTCTCAACTAGCCACCAGGCCCCAGCTAACTGCAAGTAAGATCCTACAAGCTCTGGCATCTTGCATAGTACTCATTCCATATACCAGACTGCATATGAGGAAACTTTGATGGTACCTAAAGAGCCTTTGGTGTTAGCACTCTCAAGACCTAGAAACTCCTCTACCTATAAATTCATAGGTTTATAGGTTGGTACTAGGCTATCGGCCCTAGGGCCTATACAAGCCTACCCATGACAATTCCCTGGCTATTTCTTCCCACAATATTTACTTCCCTGGACCCCTGTCTAGCAGGGCTACTGACATGATCCCCGGGGTGAATTTCCTATCTCCCTTCCAATTGTCAAGGTTCCTTTTGAAGAGGGCCAAAGAGGCGCTCTGCTTGACATGTATGGGCAGTCTATTCCAGAGTCTGGGGAGCATCTGGGTCAGGAACCTATCCCTCCAGCATGTTTTGTTCATTGTGATGACAAGGTTTAGATCCCTGGAGCGTGTGGCTCTGAGGGATTGGGATTTCTTTAAGTGTAGCATGTCCAACAGCTTTGGGTTTGACATGGCCTTGTATGTTAAGCAGAGATCGCCTCTGAGTAGACGATAAGTGACAGATTATAGCTGGAGTTTTTTTTAGACAGTCAGCATAGGGCATCTGCTTTAGTCCTGTGATTCTTTTAGTGAGGTATTTCTGCATTCTTTCCAGTTGTTGCAGATGTCTTGAGAGATGCATACCAAATGGGGTGTTGTATTTTATAATGGGTCTAATGGGGGATGAGTACAGTGGGACAATGACCTCCTTTTTTCTCGATGAAAAGACCTTAGTGATGAGGTGTGCTACATAGAAGGATTTCCTGACTGTTGTAGCAGTGTAGTTATCGAAGGTGAGACCACTGCCCACCCGTGTCCCTAAGTCTCTTATCACACTTTTGTTTACTACTGCCACCTATTTGGTAATTTACGGGTACATGTTTTTTCCCAAAGGGGATAACTGTACATTTCTTGGCATTGAGCTTGAGCCCATGGCTCTGGCACCAAGCATCCATTTCTGTAAGGCCCTTTTGTAGAGTATCCACATCATTTGGGGATTCATTAATGGCTCCCAGTTTCCAGTCATCTTCGAACTTTGTTAGCCATAGTCCCTTAGTGTTGGCCTGTGCTTCAGAGAAGTAGATGCCAAACAAGAGCAGTCCCAGGACTGAACCCTGAGGTACTCCACTTGTCTAGAGCTTAATTTGGAGTCCGCTACTTTTACAGTGTGGGTTCTGTCAGTAAGCCAGTTGGCAACCCATCGAGTGATGTAGGGATTAATGCCCAGCTTAGTAAGTCTGTCTGTGATTCCAGAGTGGGGGATGGTGTCGAAGACCTTGGCAAGGTCCAGATAGGCTGTGTCGGCTGCCTTACCCTCGTCCACAGCTCTGGAGACTGATTCAAAGAAGTCATTCAGGTTCAGGAGACAAGATCCGGCCCTTCATGAACCCAAACTGGGTGAGGCCCAGTGTTTGAAGGGTGCCAAAATTTTTGTTTGCAAGTTCCATGATAATACGTTCCATGACCTTGCAGATCAGGCTCATCAGACTGATGGGGTGGTAGTTCCCAGTATCCAAAGTAGATCCTCCCTTGTGGAGTGGGATAACTGTAGCTGTGTGCCACTCAGTAGGCACGAAGCCTAAGGTGAGGCTATGATTAAACATGACACTTAGCTGAGGTGTCAGTTCATTTTGTAGTTCATGTAGTACACAGCCCGGGATGTCGTCTGATCCCATGGATGGTGTATTCTTAGCTTTGGAGTGTGCAGTTTTTACCTGTGTGGCCATTATTACCGGCATCTGGCAATCTTTCCGTATTGAGATGGGCCCTTTAGTGGGTGGGGGGGTGAAGTTGGCACTGAATCGATCTGCCAAGATATTGGCAGTATCCTAGGGATCAGTATATTTAGTACCGTACTGTTGTAGCTCAGAGCATATCTGAGCATTGCCATTTAGATTATTGACATAGCTATAGAATGCCTTGTGGTTGTCTTTGGAATCTTTGGCAATTTTATTTTCATAACTAGCTTTGGAGGATTTTATGTGGGATCTCAGCTTTTTCCTGAGGCTGGTAAGGTAGGTTTTTGCATCCTTGGATTTTCCTCTTTCTGCAACAGTTTCTTCCCTTTGTTGTCAAGTTTGTTTATGGCAGGGAACTACCAGATTGGCTTCCTTTTTTGGAGGAGGGCGTCTTGGTTCTGTTTGGAATGTCATGATTCATGCACGAGTGGATGTGCTCGTACAGTGCCTTAGTGTAGGATTCAGCGGTCGAACTTTCACTTCCCGTCTGCTTGGGTGTCATGAAGTTTGTCACTTCTGACTTGGGTAGCATGAAGTTGGCTTTGGAGAAGTTTTGTATGGAGGTTTCCTTACTGGGGGGGTGGGGGAGAGATGTGGATGTCAAGGGTGATTAGCTTATGGTCAGACCTGACCAACGAGGGGGTGACCATAGGTGTGGAACATCAATTTCCATGTTGGTAATGACCAGATCTAGGATATTGGAGCCCCTGGTGGGACTATGGATTAGTTGATCCAGGGCATTGTAATTTATGATTTTCAAGAACCGCTGGGCAAAGGTGTTGGTATAATGCTAGTTTTCCCAGTTAAAGGCAGGGTTGTTGAAATCCCTCATAATAGGGTGTTTGGTTGTATCTTAATATTTTCCAGTATGTTTAGAAAGGTGTAGTGAGAATCTTGGGGAATGGTGGGGGATCTGTAGCAAGCTACAGTTTAGATTTCAGTCTTACCTAGTGTTGGTTGCACCTGGAGAATTTCAGGCGCATTGTGTTGGGCAACTAGCCTGGTGGTGTTAAATATCCTTGCTGAATATGGACACTCCTCCACCTTTATTTTTCGGTCATGGTTTGGTGGCCGAAAGTGTGGTGGTAGTTGTAGCCTTGTATTGCAGGGGTGCTCTCTGGAGCCTTGAACTAGGTCTCAGTTACTGCACAGGTATCGATGTTCTCCATTTTTAGGAGTGCCTCTAGAGAGTGCGTTTTGATGTTTAGACTTCTAGCATTGAGTAGCATTACCTTCAGATTTTGCATGCTTGCACCCGTTACGGTGGTGGTTTTGTCTTTTAAACTTTGCCTGAAAAAGGCACTATAGGGGTGGCAAGAGCCTTAGCCAGTAACCTGAATCCCAGGGGTGACAGGTGCAGACCATCTCTGGGAAAGCATTGTGGTCTGTTGATCATGTCGTCCCAGACGGACAGATACTGGATCCCTTTTGAATGTCACCAGAAGCTTAGCCCATTGTTGAAGTCAATCATTTTGTCCTTATAATGTGGTATCATTCTGGGCGAAGGCAGGATCCTGCTCAGGGCTCGGGTCATACCTGCCTGGGCCACATGATCCGAGAGCTCTTCCATGTCTCTTTTCATGTAGTCCAGGAGGGTACGTCTCAAGTCATTCACTCCACCATGGACAATGACAGAGTCATATTTGTACTTGTTGTTGAGTGACTTGAGTGCATGCGTTATGTGGTGGATCCTGGCACCCAACAGGCAGCTGACTGTAATTTTCTCCTTGTTCAGCCTGGTGAGTGGGACATCAGTGTGCCTGACTATAGAGTCACCTATTACTAAAGTGTTGGGTACGTTGTCTTGCCTTAGGGGCTGTTGTTGGGTGGCACACTGTTATGAGCTATGTGACACTTTCGTTGTGATTGGTGTTTGCGTTTCAGCTTCAGAGCTCCTTGTTGCTTAGGCAGGTTACTGTTAAGGGCCTCCGCATATGAGGGTTTAATGTTGCTATGTGAGGGTGTTTGTGGTGTGGGTTTAGAAGGACTGTGTGTTGCTTGAGGTGTAGTACGGGTGTTAACCTTCTCCTCCCGACTGTTTAGCACAATCTTGGGTGGAGAGATCTTTGCTTCCAGTTTGGCTATGTAAGTGTCTCTCTCATAGGTTGTAGTGTTGGGTGGTAGGAGGAGAGGGTTGTCTGTGTACATGAGACAACTGCTGTATTGCACCAGTACGCCCAGATTCACCAGGTGGACAGGAGAAATCACTGAAAGCTGACCCTTGGACAAGTCTGGTTTGGTGCTTTTTTTTTTTTTGTAAAGTACAAGAGCTGTTTTCCCTTACCTTAGCAAGGTACTTTGCAATTATAGGCTGTTTAGTGCATACGATTAATTTCTCCTTATTAACACGTAGAGTTGAGTGCTTGTATCAGTTTAAGGCTTCCTAGTGTTTTCCAGCAGGTTTTAGAGCAAGTGCTAGTCACAGGAATGCTTAAAGGAATGGAAAAAAATGGTTCATCTTAAACACTGCAGTGTACACTAGAGGAGTTAGATGTGAAAGTAGGTAGCTTAAGTTTTACCTGTCTAAAAAGTTAAGTTTTAGTGGAGAGTCGCTAGTTTTAAAACAGCAAGATAGATTGAAAGAGATTGTCCCCGCTGCCTCCATGGCATCTTCCTCAGATTCCAAACCTCCTGACCCTGAGGGAAGGGAAATTCATGCATCCCCAATTGCAGGCACTCAATTTGGCAGCTTGGCTTATTCCCTATCCCCGAACCAGTCTGCCATCCTTAGTAAACAGGTTCTGGATGTTATCCATGAGGCCAGTCACCCTAGCACCAGAAAGTCTTATGTTGATAATTGGAAAAGGTTCTGCACCTGAATCCAGGCTAAGGGAGCCAATACGGCACAGCCCTCCCTTTCTCTCATCCTGGAATACTTAGCTGACCTACTGTACAGTGGCCTCTCTTTCTCCTCCATAAAAATTCATGCTTCTGCTATTTCTGCTCATTTTCACACTGAGCAGCCCCCTTTCTCACACCCTTTGGTCAAACAGTTCCTAAGAGGGGCTTGCAACGTGAGACCACCCAGGAGGGCACCAACACCAGCTTGGAACCTTAACTTTGTATTGGACAAGCTCACCCTGCCCCCTTTTGAACCAGCTTCCTCTGCAGAGCTAACATTTCTCTCCTGGAAGACAGCATTCCTCCTGGCCATCACTTAAGCCAGAAGGGTGTCTGAGCTGCAAGCATTCATAGCTGTGGAGCCCTTCATCATTTTCCATGCAGACAGGGTATCCCTCAGAACTAACACATCCTTCGTGCCCAAGGTGGTCTGCAGTGTGGCTCTCAACCAATCCGTTCATTTGCCCACCTTTTTTCCTTAACCCCCAGAACAAGGGGAAAGGATTCTTTACTGTCTAGATGTGCACAAACAGCTCAGAAACCTACTCTAGACAGGACTAAATCCTTCAGAAAGTCTGATCAATTGCTGGTTAGCTTTGCTACAGGGGCAGAAGGCAAAGCCATCTCTAAGCAAACCATTTCCAAATGGATAGCACACTGCATCCATTTCTGCTGCAAACAGCATGGCAAGCCTTCCCCCAAGGGGGTCAGGACATACTCCACCAGAGCAACCTCCATCTCTGCAGCTTTCCTCAGAGGAGTCCCCACCAGTGACATCCTGGAGGGCTGCCATCTTGGACATCTGTTCACAACTTTACCAAGCATTACCACTTGCCTCTCTTCTCCAAATCCAGGGCAGGGTTTGCCTCTGCAGTCTTGCAGGGCATCCTAGCCAGCCCCTAGTTTCCTTGACTGCCTCCACCTATTTTCTCAGCTTTGGGAATCAACCCAGATGTGATGACTGCAACAGTGAAACACGAAGAACATAGTACAGTTGTGTACACTTACCATAAATGTAGATGTTCGAGTGTATTCACTGTTGCAGTCCTGGTTACCCTCCCTCCAGCCCCCTGTTTTTCTTTTACTATACCTCTTCTTTCTTTTACTTTGCTTAAAAGCCTTTTTGGTGTGTGTGCTTTTGTTTGGAGGTATATTTTTGTGTTTCTAATTATATATCTATATATATTTTTTTCTCCCTATTTGGGGGGTACCTGACATCTGGGCCAAGAAAAACTGATGTAATGGTGTCGGCTGCATGTTTTTTACCCCTGATGTCATGGAAGAAGGGGCAGCAACCAATGCAAGACTTTTAATCAGGCCGACTGAGGGCAACCTGCCAGCAGATTACCCAAATGTAATGACTGCAACAGTGAATACACTCGAACATCTACATTTATGGTAAGTGTACACAACTGTACTTTCGTTTTTCATTGTGCATTTCCAACCTTCATCTTACATGTACGCAGTATTTGGCAGGCTGATCTTTTAAACTGTTTTTTCTCATCTTCATTTAAACCTGTTACATTTTAAGACTTTCTGCTTTGAAAACCTGTAAGCAGAAAACCAAGTAAATTTTCAGATCCTTCCTTTGCAACAGATGATGTTTGGCCCTCCAGATAGGAACAAGTGTCCTAAATTTATTTATTTATTTATTTATTTTATTTTACATTTGTTGACCGGGCTAGTCTAGCTGGATATATGTCCATTTTCAGTAGAGGCCCGGGGAAAAAAGCTCCACACACACAAAAAAGCACAATATACCAAAGAAGTCATATATGTAAACAAAAATAAACAACAATAGAAAGTGTCCAAAAAGGACTGGTTACATAAAAAATTCAAGAAGACAAAGAAAAATACATAGTCAGTTGAAGGACGCCATAATTATAATTCAAGGCTATTTTTAATAGTATCATGAAGAGAATAAATAAAGATAGAGTACAAGAGACGAGGAAAGTAAGGAGTAGTGAAGAATTCTAGGAAGTAGAGGTGAAGCAGTAGACAGTAAAGAGAGAAAGGAGATAAAGAAGTGACAAGGAGAGGAGAAGAGAGAGCTGGGAGAAGTAGGTAGAGCAAAGGTAGCCATGCATGGGCAAAAGGTAGCCTAGGAAGTAGCTTAAATGGTCAGTATAAAGTAAGAGGAGTAGAAGAAGTAGAGGTAAAGTAAAAAGGGGTAGGGAAGAATGTCAGTCTGGTGTACTACAGGAACAGAGCCAATGATTTTGGAAGTATAGCTTGAGTTTTTGTTTGAAAAGAGGAAGCGATGTGATCAGAGTTATATCACTGGGTAGCCGATTCCATCTTCTACCAATAGTGTTAGTGAATAAAGAGTCGCCGGCATAGTTGTTAGAACTTATTGAACTGGTCAAGAGTTTACAAGAGGAACGAAGGGAGTTAAGATTATTGTAAGGGATTAAAAGTTGTAAGAGTATAGGGGTATTGTCAGGTTGATACAGTATTTTATGGGCAATAGTGAGTTGTGAGACTAAAAGATAATTTTGGAGTTCTAGCCAGCCTAAATATTTCAAATTAAGACAGTGATGGGTTCGATAGGGGTTCCCAGTGGCAAAGCGGGCAATGCTGTTATAGCAAGTGGCTAGTTTGTTAAGGTTAGATTTCTTAAGGTTGGTGAAAATAGGTGAGGCGTAAAAGAGAGTAGATATGAGATGGGAGAGGGCAATTTTAGCTCTAGAAGATGGGGTTAGAAATAGTTTGATACAGTATAAGGATCCTATTTTTCTGTGGACTACTTTAATGGTATTGTTGATGTGTTGATCAAAAGTGAGTTTATTATCAATGGTGATTCCTAATAGTTTAGTTGTTGTGTCAGGAGAGATGACAGTGGCATTGTTTGAAGAGATGGTGAAGTTTAAAGGGGGGTTCCGAGAGGTAGGGGTGAAGAGAAGAAGTTTAGTTTTTTTGGCATTTAGAAGGAGGTACCGTCTAGTAAACCAGGTTTCTACTGTATTGAAGATATTTTGAGTCAGTGAGTGTAGTTCTATAGAAGAAGAAGCGGAACAAATAATGGTGGAGTCGTCTGCGTATTGAATACAGGTAGCTTGAGGGATAACTAAGTGAAGGTCATTAATGAAGAGGGAGAAGAGAAGTGGACCAAGAATAGAGCCCTGAGGGACTCCAATAGAAATTGGCAATAAAGTAGAAATGTGGTTTTCCCAAAGAACAGCTTGTTGCCTGTTGCTCAGATATGAGCTAAATCATTTAATAGCAAGATTATCAAATGAGAGGGATTTTAGGATGCTAATTAAAGAAGGGTGATTGACCATGTCAAAAGCTTTAGATAGATCGATAAATAGAGCAGAAGTGAGAAGGTTATTGTTGCGATTCCTGTTGATAGTATCCACAAAGGAGAGGAGGGCAGTGGTGGTACTATGGTGTGGTCTAAAGCCATGCTGGCAATTTGCTATAATGTTATGTGTAGAGAGATATTGTACAAGTTGCCGGTGAATACATTTCTCCATAATTTTTGCAAGTGGTGAGAGGAGAGCAGTTGGTCTGAAGTTTGAGTATTCAAGAGAGTTACCACCTTTGTGAAGTGGGATAATATGGGAAACTTTCCAGATGTCAGGGATGATTCCTTCTTGGATTGTCCTATTAATTAGTATGGATATAGGGTAAGCAATTACTTTAGCTGCCTTCTGGAGAAAAAGAGAGGGGACTTTATCAGCAGAGGGGGTACATGGTTTTAAGTTGTGAATAAGTTTGTAGATAAAAGAGGTACAGATAGGTTGTAGAGAGAAGTAGTAGGTAGTGTCTGCTAGGTTACTAGGGGGATAGAAATTGTTGGAGTTCAGTTGTTTAGCAAGAGATTGAATAGTTTCTGAAAAGAAAGAGTTAAAGGCATTAGCTGTTAGGTAAGGGGTGTCTGGGTCAGCATTGAGTGAGAAAGGAGTTTTGGTTGTTCAGGAGAAAGGAGTTTATTTACAGATGACCAGAATTGTTTAGAATTATTTGAATGAGTTTCTTGAAGTTCACGGTAATATTTTCTTTTGTCTGTGATTATTGCTTTTTTGGTCAGATTTCTAAGTTGGCGGAAGTGAAGAAAATCAGAGCTGTTTCTATGGCATCTCCATTTGGCCCAAACTTTATTTCTAGAGAGGATTAGTTTTTTAGTTTCATTGGAGAGCCATGGGGCTGTATTAGATCTCATTCTGATGGTACGCTCTGGAGCGTGCTTATCAAGAATAGATAGAAAGGTTGAGTTAAAGAATAATACTGCTTCTTCAATAGGAAGTGACTTTAAAGGGTTCCAGTTGCATGCATTAAGTTCGGCTTGAAATAGGTCTGTTCTGAAATGTTTGGTAGAGCGTATTTTTCTTATGTTAGGGAAGTTTAGACAATCAGTTTTTTCTCTTGTAATAAAGGTTAGACAATGATCACTAATATCATCTGGCATGGTACCTACGTTATATGTCATGTTAACTTTGTTTATGAGTATCCAATCTAAGATACTTTCTTTCTTGCTGGGTCTGTTAACTCTTGTAGTAGAGGTAATGGCTTGGGTAAAGCCATTTACGTCAGTGTGAGAGGAGGGAATGTCAGCATTAATAGTATTCCAGTCTATGTTAGTCACCTAGGATTATGGTTTCTTGGGGGTAAGTGGTAGAAACCCAATTGAGAAAGTCTTCTGCAATAGGTATGTTGTTACCTGGAGGTATATATACGCATATGATGTAGAGGGACTTTTTACCATTTAACTGAAGTTTAGTAATAATAGCTTCTACTTTGCTATCTTGGGTTGGACAGGCTGGGAGGGAGGAAATATTAAGATGATCTTTGAACAGAATTGCTACGCCACCACTTTTCCGTTTTGAACGGTCAAGTCTTACTATGTTATATATAGCCTTGCGGTAAGATCTCAGTATCTTTTCTGACTGGCTTTAGCCAGGTCTCTGAGAGGCAGAGAATGTCAAAAGAGTGTGTGTCAAGGAGGGCATGAAGGTAGGGAACTTTGTTGTTTATACTTTGAATGTTAAGATGCCCTATGAGAAAGTTATTATTAAGGCTTGATGCAGATACTAGAGGGGAAGGGTATACTGGGCCCGGGTTGGGGTGGATGTCGCCGTCTTGTAAGGTAGGATTAACTGGTTTGGTTAAGAAGTTATTCTTAACAAGGGTTAGAAGTTTCATTTTTCTATTTGAGGGTAGGGTGTAGTTTATAGTGATGACACCATCCACAGACAATACGTAATCTAAAATTAAGGTTATCCATGCTAAAGTGCTTGTTACATTTTGTGTTCTCATTTACACTGATTTGCTGTTAGCAGGAGGATAGATTTTTTGTCCTCTTTTTCACTACCTACCAACCATCAAACCATCTTTGACTTGTTCATTCCCAGTCCCTGGGGCAAGAGATGACCAAGAGAGTCCATCATTTAAGCAGCCATCCAGGGCAGTTTAGCATTTATGTATGCTGCTGTACCACCTGCTTGTACCTGGCAGATTGTGGTGAAGAGGACATGCAATGGGCTGAAGAGAAGGGTTTTATCTCACTTCCGCAAGGGTGATTTCCTTTCATGCAGCCCTATCTCTTTCCCCATAGCATGAGTGTTGTTTTCTCCAGTCTGTGCCAGGTGCAGTTCCACCAACCATTGTGTCCCTGAGTGAGTGCAGTCCTCTCTACATCCCTGGCAGTTGAGTGGGCTACAAACCCCTTCATTTTTCCTCCTTCATGTCTGGCTCCTCAGGTGCCAGGACTGCAAATCGAACGAACACTGGTTACCTGGGTCACAGTCAGGGCTCCATCCCACTGTACCATAGAGCCAAGTAACTGAAAATTAGATGAAGATATGACACAGCGGAAACTGGAAGCATATTTCCTGAGAGCATTCAGACTTTGACAGATTTTAAAAATACTGTATTTATGACGCATATTCACATAGGTCTTTTACTAAAGCATTTTGTGAAGAAATTTGAATGTAGTATTAGAAGCACCACAACAGTGTAAGGCTCCAAGTTTAATAACCTTGACAATCAGCAAAAGTAGTCACTAGAAAATGAAAGTCAAAATCTAAACTAGCTCTTGGGGATGTATTAAAATATTTTGAAAGTGATGAAAGAAAGGAAGAGTATATCTTTCAGGAGAGAAGTGTAGTGCATTTACAAAAACGACAACTGTAAGGAAAGTACATTCCGAAAAATGTTCGTACTGATCAATAAGTGAGATTGGCTGTCAGGAAGTATGTCAGCAAAATTCTTGGGAGTGTTATACATGGTAAATTAATGAAATTGAAACTAAATATGATTGTGTTAATGTTGAGTGTTGATTAGAAGTGTATTCATGGTACAAAATTTCAGAAGTTTAACTTATTACAGCCGAGTGACGTCTACAGGCGTTTCTGCAGTTACCTCATATTGCTCCTCTAGGCGTCAGATATTGCCTGTTCATATTTGCATTAATAAATCCAAAACCATGCTACACACAAGGTATCAGAATATTTTATCTTTAAGCATATATGATGGCAAACACAATTGTATTGATATATGACCTCTGTCCATAAGTATATGTTATACTTAATTAAGGTGATAAATTATTTTTTTAAAGGCTGAAGCCATACCCATTGGGAGTTAAAGGTATACACTAAAAAGAGCTCTGCTGGAGGGAATGAGTTAAATAAAAATGCTTAGTATCCATTCAAAAAATTGTTTTGACATTTGTGACATTTTTAAACACCAAGAAGTATTAACATGGCATCTGTCTTGGAGTTAAACTTCATGTGTCATTACGTGGCCTACAGCAGTTCCTTTCCTGTTAAATAATTTAAGCAACTGCTTAATTTTTTCTCTTATCCCTCATGTTTTTTGCCACTGTTTGAGATAAATTTTGTCAGCCATCACCTTGAGAAATACTTCATGCAATTCAGTTTTTCAGCTGTTTGTTGTTGGAAATGCAATCTTTTCATCCCATACCTCCTTCAATGTCACTTAGACAATGAGATGACTAACCCCTTTGGCTTTCCTTGTATAACAATGCTTGCATCAACATTCACTCTTTAGTCTATACTCCAAGACCCACTTCATGTTTTGAGAGTAACCATTTTTATGGCATCAAGTCAAATGCCTTGCTAAACTTTGAGCAGGCCATATCGACTGTTGCTTTTTGGTAATGTAATTACCTAACAAAGAATTCTTACTAGATTTGTCTGGCATGAGATATTCCTGTAAGTCAATCCAAGCTGCCTGACTTACAGGTAATCTAAAGTTCTTTCCTATAGGAACTATTCTGCCCCCCCCAACACACACACACAAACAAAACTGCCCCCCCCCCCCAACACACACACACAAAACTGATGTCAGTTTTACAGGTCACTGGTTTCAAGCCTCTATTCTACTTCCCACTTTTCTGAATATCATTCATCATTTTTTCCACTCCAGCTCTCTCAGTAACTTGCTTTTTGTGTCATGTACCTGCTCTTGTTGGTGCTTGTATCCTCCCAGCTTTGCTGGAGCAACCCTCTTGTTTAACAAGAAATACATATACCTGGTTTCCACATTATAAGTTGGAGGTTCCAGTTAGTTTCATACAGACAAAGTTGAACATTTTCAGTTGATGTCTTTATTTATCCTGTCTGAATTATCTGAATGTTTCTATTGTAGTCCGTACATAAGTATAATTTATTTTGCCTAACATTTTGCATGTTATTGCAAAAGTAATTTGAAAGTGGGCATGGACGTACGTGTGTTAGAAGGCAGCTGTCATGGATGAAGTACATGCAGAGAGAAATGCCAAAATGTCCTTCAAGAATTCAACTGCAGTCATAACATATGGGTTGTCCTGCCTCAGGCAGCCCTCGGTCGGCCGGATTCCAAAGTCTGGGTCCGACGTCGGCTGATGTCGCATTTCTCTCCGACGTCAGAGCGGCTGGAGTACATAAGCATCAGCCAACGCCATTTTCTTCAGTCTTTCTTGCCACGTGGTGCCCGAAGCAGAAGCAGTTCGCAAGTGCCGGTCGGTCAGCTCCTGTATTCTTCGATTCTGAAGTCATCAAAAAAGCTAAGTACCCTGTTGGGGACCTTTTCTTGCCTCAACCAATGTCAGAAATTACTGAAAAAGTTAACAATAGTCTTTCTTGTGGTAAACAAATACCTCATAAGGATTTCCACTCTTACTGTCTACCTTGCCTTGGCCCAGACCACAACGTCTCGGCCTGTGTAGCCTGTGCTCGCTTCAACAAGCGCACTCAGGCGCTGGGCAGAGTTCGCTGAAGATTTTTTCTGCGAAAAATTTGCCTATACAATGCCGTCGGAGCTTCCGACATCGCAAACACCCAAGAAACGAAAAGACTGGGACCGACATCCTCGGCCCGCGTCTACCACCGACTCCACGCCAAAACCTACCGCGAGTGCTTCGGTTCCTCCTGAGAATGTTATTCCACCGCTCCGAACCGAAGACACCGCATTACCGACGACTCCGATTCCGGATATCACTCCGACGCCAGTTATTGATTTTCCTCCGGATACAGAAACCGAGGAAATGCCCGAGACCATTGCTGTAGATAAGGTCACTCCTGTACGTGGAGCTGCCAGGCCTCCTATGGCCATGTCTATTAAGGCCTAAGGCAGCCAGCAAGACCAAGCATCTTTCTGCTAAAGCCTTGCCTCAGCCTACTCCAGAGACACAAATTATGACTATGGCTGCTGACTTAATTTCTATGATTAGAGGTTCACAGGCCCATCCTGAGAGAGGATCCCAGCCTCCTTCTGATAAAAGGCCCCGGGTTGAACCCTCTGACCCTATTCCTTCAGATGAAGATTCTGAGGACTCTGTCCACTCTGATGGCCAGGAAGAGCTCTTCCAGACCTATGAGGACTCGGATGCAGAGGATTCCATCCCCTCGGCCTCCCCTCCTGAGGATATTTCTTTTGGGGAAGTTCTGCATACCATGAGGGAACATTTCAAGTGGCAAGGCCAGGAATATTCTGATTCCAGAAAGCGCCTTCGAACTTTCCTTAAAAAGCCCCAGCACAGGCCCTTAGCTATTCCTCCTGTGCTTGATGTTTTGGATGATTTATATTCTGACTCTAGTGTTACCCCTGATTCTCTTCCTCCTGCCCCAACCAAGCCAGACAGGTATTACAGGGTCCCAGAAACACATTCCCGTTTATTCAGGGCGCATACTGCTGATTTGGAAACTATTTCTCAGGGACCTAAAGGTGTTTCAGCTTCCACCTCTAAAAATCCTTTGCCCTCCAACAGGGAAGCTAGGTCATTAGAGAGATGGGGTAAAAAGGTTTACACCTCCACTACTTTATCTATGAGAGCTTTGAATTGCCTTTTTCATATGTTACAATATCAGGATTTCCTGTTAGAATATTTACAGAAAACATTGGCCTCTCCTGATCCTTTAGACAGGAAGTCTTTGCAGGAAGCTGTACATAACTCTCAGCAAGTAAGCAATCACTTCCTGCAGTGTGGATATGATGCACTGGAAGCTTCATGTAGGGCAGCTATGACAGGGGCAGTCATTCGTAGACATGCATGGTTAAAAGATCAACCTCTACCAGATCATGTAAAGGCAAAACTTCTGGATGCACCTTTGGAAAAGAACAAGCTTTTTGGTGCTAATGCTAAGGATGTGTTAAAGTCCATCGAGGAAAAAGCAAAATCAGTTCAGACGGTGAAAGATTTCCTCCAGGTTCAACCCCCCCCGGATTCAGTAGGAATTGGCCTTCAAAAAACTGGTCCTTTCCTAATCCTGAAAAATTTCAAAGGGGTAAAAACAGACGTGGCCGAGGAAGAAGACAATACAGAGGTCCTTACAGGGGACGACAATGGCAGCCAGCAAACCAAAGAAGTGACACAGGGGTTTCACCTGCCCCACAGCCACAATCTCAATGACTTTCCTCTACTTCCGCCTACCAGGGAACAAATAGAAGCTCCCTTGGGCAGGAAATTATCTCTGTTTGCAGACAATTGGCACAGACTGACAAAGGACAAATGGATTTTGGACATTATAGACCGAGGTTACAGGTTCCATTTCCATACCTTACCAAGAAAAGGCATGCCAAACCTACCACAAAACCAGAGGGCAGAGGCTATCGAGCAAATCTGTCTGCTGACTCGGATGAAAGCAATAGAAAGAGTTCCACAACAAGAACAAGGCCAGGGGTTTTACTCAAGACTGTTCCTTGTTCCAAGAAAAGAATCTCAATGGAGACCAATACTGGATTTGTCCGCATTAAACACCTTTCTCATAGTACCAAAGTTCAAAATGCTGACTCTACAGCAACTCCTTCCCATGCTGGGCAAGGGGTCTTGGCTGATTACTCTGGACCTCAAGGAGGCATACCTGCATGTCCCTATCAGACACAGCTGCAGAAGATACCTCAGATTTCTTGCAGGGCCAGAGCATTATCAATTCTCAGCATTGCCATTTGGCTTATCTACTGCCCAGAGTATTCACAAAATGCCTGGCTTCAGTAATTGCTCATTGCAGGCTCCAGGGGATCCAACTTTACCCGTACCTGGACGACTGCCTCATACAAGCGGACGACAAATTGATGTTGACAAAAAACTTGGACTATGTCATACGATTACTTCAAGCTCTGGGATACACAGTCAACTTCCAAAAGTCAAGACTTCAGCCATCCCAGCAAATAATCTTCTTAGGAGCCAAATTAGATACAGCCTCTCAAATGGCTTACCTAACAGAAGACAAGCAAGAGAAGTTAACTCATTATTTCAAAGGTTTGGCAAAACTTACCCAGATGACTGCAAGGAGATTCCTACAGGCCCTAGGTTACATGGCATCCTGCATTCTCCTGGTTCCATTAGCAAGACTACACATGAGAAAGCTTCAATGGTACCTAAAAAGCCTATGGTCTCAACACAGCAACAACTTAGAGACAACCATACTGCTCATTCCATGCCTACAAAAGGAATTCCTATGGTGGGCCTCGGTAAGCCAGGCAAACACAGGTATGTCATTCAAAAAACCACAGATAACACAGACCATGACCACAGACGCCTCAGACCTTGGATGGGGGGTGCACATGGAAGGCAGGTGTATACAAGGACAATGGTCTCCAAAGGAAACACATCTGCACATAAACCAAAAGGAAATGCTGGCAGTAATGCATGCCATCAAGGCCTTTCAACACCAACTTCAACAAGGCCATTTACTGATACGGACAGACAACACCACTGTGATGTGGTATATAAACAAGCAAGGGGGCACCCATTCTTACCCCCTTTGCAGACTGACAATGCATCTTTGGGAAAAATCACTGAGCCTAAACATTCAGTTACAATCCCAGTTTGTTCCAGGCAAAGACAGTGTGCTGGCGGACAGCCTAAGCAGGAATGTCACAGATCCAAACGAGTGGAGGTTACATCCGAAGATCTTCACACAGCTCACTTCGACATGGGGCAGGCCAGAAGTAGACCTATTTGCCTCTCACCTCAACCATCATCTACAAAAATTCTGCTCAAGGACATACCATCCACAAGCTTGGAAAATAGATGCTCTCTCATTCAACTGGAACTTCCTAAAAATCTATGCATTCCCACCTCTGCCACTAATGACCTCAGTATTACTAAAGATCAAAGCAGAGAGATCCAAGGGGATCCTAATAGCTCCGGACTGGCCAAGACAACACTGGTATCCACTACTACGGAGCATATGTCACTCCAAGAAGTGGGCCCTTCCCCAGTGGCCTCTACTTTTGACTCAACACAACTTCAAAACAGTGCATCCAAACCTTCAGACACTGCAGCTAACAGCCTGGGAGATCCCATGAATAACCTCAACCTATCTCTCTCCAAGGAAGTTCAGCGGATACTAACAGAGGCTCGCAGACCATCCACCAGAAGGGTTTACTTAGCAAAATGGAAGAGATTCAGCATTTGGAATACCAGCAAGGGACATGATGCATCATTATTGAACATCCCACTCATCCTGGAATATTTGGCAGATATGCTAAAGAATGGTCTCTCATATTCTTCCATAAAGGTACATGCATCAGCTATTTCAGCTAGATATAACACTGATCCGCCTGTCTTTTCACATCCTTTGCTAAGGCAATTCCTCAGGGGAATCAAGAACATTAAGCCACCAAGAAAGGCCCCAGTGCCAGCCTGGGACCTCAATTTTGTCCTAGAAAAACTGACTCTACCTCCATTTGAGCCAGCAGCTTCAGTTGACTTGCAATTTCTCTCATGGAAGACAGCTTTCCTGTTGGCAATTACCTCAGCAAGAAGGGTTTCGGAACTACAGGCCCTAATGGCAATACCACCGTTCATAATTTTCCACAGAGACAGGGTTTCATTAAGGACCAACCCTACTTTTATGCCAAAGGTGGTATCTAGAGTTTCTTTAAATCAAGCTATTCATCTGCCTGCTTTCTTCCCCAATCCTGAGAATAAGGGGTAAAGACTGTTACATACCTTGGACATTCACAGACAACTTCGATACTACCTGGACAGAACCAAGACCAGTAGAAAGTCTGACCAACTTTTGTAGCTTACGCCCCTGCAGTCCAAGGAAAAGCAATTTCAAAACAGACTATTTCAAAATGGATTGGACATTGCATCAGATTCTGTTATTCCTTTCATGGAAAGACTGTTCCAGCCAATGTCAGACCACATTCCACCAGAGCTACAGCCACCTCTACAGCATTCTTAAGAGGGGTGCCTACTAAGGACATTCTAGAAGCTGCTACATGGAGCTCCGTGCATACATTCTCCAAACACTACAATCTCCCTCTATACTCCAGATCCAGAGCAGGCTTTGCTTGGCAGTCCTGCAGGGTTTGATTGCCACTCCATCTTTTCCTAGAGCATTCCTCCTCCCCCAGCTAAGCTATGGTATTCTACCCATATGTTATGACTGCAGTTGCATTCTTGAAGGACATAGTACAGTTTTGTACCTACCATAAATGTAGATGTCCGATAGATATGCAACTGCAGTCGGAGTTTCACTCCCTCCATACCCCTCTATGCCTAGGGTCCACTCCTATCCCTGTTTTTCTTAGCTGGGGATATCTGTTATGGTGTATCTGTTTATTGCTCATTTATTTGTCTGGAATCCTGTTTTTGTCTTCCAATTTGATTTCAGCCTTCCTTGGAGGGCACCTGGCATCTGGGGCAAGAAACACTGAAGAAAATGGCGTCGGCTGATGCTTTTGTACTCCAGCCGCTCTGACGTCGGAGAGAAATGCAACATCAGCCGACGTCGGACCCAGACTTTGGAATCCGGCCGACCGAGGGCTGCCTGAGGCAGGACAACCCATATGTTATGACTGCAGTTGCATATCTATCGGACATCTACATCTATGGTAGGTACAAAACTGTACTTTTTGCAGATACAAAGGATTTATTTTACATTTAAGTAGGTAGATTAGGAGTTAGTACAATTTTCATCCACAGCTCTGTTTGTGTGATATGAAACAGTTCAATAACAATTTCTTGAAACATCCAAGATTATATCATAGTTGTCAGGCAAGTGATGCTTGTAATTGGCACCTCAAGAACACAAGACCTTCTGTCTAGTTCTGTGGCATAGACTGATAAATGCCTGACTGTGTCCCAGAGGCCCCAATTTCACTTAGCTTCTTGGGCACTGGAGGAGCTGAGTGAAGGAGGATGAAGGAAGGATAGGAGTGTGTGTCTGGCAGTGGCTCACCTATCTCTTGGGGAGGGGATGGTCCCAATCTGCCTTTCTCCAACTAGTAAGTGGAGGCTTTCAGTTAGCAAAGCCCAATGGGGATGTGGGCTTGGATTTGCCAAGCTGGTGACATGAACCTTCACAAGTGGAAGCATGCTTATATATGGGGCAGAACATAGTAGACTATCACCAAACACCCATGTCAGCCATCTGGGGTGGATTTAGGGCAGTTAGAAATATTAGTTTAGCTTGCATGAGTTAGATAATGGGCAAGGGTACTGACCACCTCCATGACTAACCAGTAGGATGGCTCCTCTGATCAGATCTCACACCAGTGCTAGGGATACTCAGTATGGGGGATAATGGAGAAGGGGGCTTGATCAGCTGGCACAGAAATAATAAAGGAAATGAAACAAGTGTTTGTAGCATACACACTTGAGTGTGGCACATTGCAAGAGATGAATGCAACATGAAAATTGGTAGAAAAGCTTTTTTTTTTGTACGGGAGGGCATACCCCTTTTCACATCGCTCCCAAAATATCAACTCCACTTTTTCTCTTTGAGGTCACTGCCCTTCTGAGAAGGCATGATCATTAACTGGCAGTGTAAAACTTGTCTCATTCTTTGAAAGTATGAGAGATTGGAAGACAAAAAAAAACTAAACTGCGTTTGAAGCAGAATGTCATCACTTCTGAATGAGAGGACACCACACTAACTGACGCATCAAATATCTGTGCTAGAGCAACTGGTATGAGCAAATGTGAAGTAACTCTAGTACAAGCCAGTTTGAAGTAGTGAACATCTTTTTCTCGGCATAGTGTATATATGTTCAGTATGTCACTTGCAAGTTTATGGTTGCAAATGTTTTATGAAGCTGTTAACGGTAGTAATTTTACTTGCATGTGCACAGTATATTCATTCTCACATATACAGATAGCTTAAGTCAATTTTAAGTTTATACTTTCCAAGTTAAGAGCAGTTTATTGAGGAAGATACCATTAGATTCAGTATATTCCAAGTGATATTTTAAACTAAACTATTGTATCGTCCCTGCTGGTGGAGTAACTTGAGAAACTAAGAAGCCTTGCATAAAATAGAATTTCTAAAGGTTATAAAATGTATAGGTAGAGCACAGAATGCAGAAAGCTTGCTGAATCCATTTCAGAACTGAAAGGCTTAGAAGAGTTTTGCAATCAACTTTTAGATTTAGTACATTTTAAAATTTGATCAAAACAGATTTACGTAAAGTTTAATATATAAACAGAGTTGGGTCTAAGTTTGAAGGATGTCAACTTCAGGCTATCAAGTGTCTGTGGGTGCAGTTGTTGATTTGGGGCACTTGTACCTATCAGGAGGGTTAAACTTCTTTTTTTGAAAATGTACATAGTTTTTTGTGTGTGTTCTTTCCAACTTATTATGTTGTGGTGATGGTCTAAAAAATGCATTTATTTTTTTGTTTGAGGGTTTTCATTAAAGCAAAAAATCTTGAAAAATGTGACATACGTTCAAATGGAGATGACAAGAAACTTGTATAAAATGTCAACCTGCCAGACGTTAATCTGTGCATGTAACAAAAAAGCCGGAAATATACATTGAAAAAGGCTATGTAATAGGTGGGAATAATTTCTTGTCATAATGGCAATGCTGTCCATATTTTGGAAAATAAATGGCCTTGCAGGTTGATAAGAATATTGAATTATATTAAGAAATGCAGAGTGCAAATTGCAGTGCTGCAGGAGACAAATTTGGAAAGAAATGAGCATGTGAATCTGATAAAGAATGGATTTCGGGATGTATTTTCAGCAGAATGTTATGGAATTGAAAAATGTGAGTAATACTAATTGTTAGAGGATATCCAATAGAGATAGAAGAGGGGAAAAAATAATGGTAGATTAGAGGTAGTAAGGGGCTGCTGACATGGTGGTGGTGTGGGGGGTGGATTATGCTGGCATGTATTTATATTCCATCAGAAACCGCTATAATGGAATTTAAGAAATTTTGTGAGGAATAATCAGCTTTCATCGGGGTGTACTACTTGTAGACTGACTGGAACTTGATTTGCAACAGTGAGGATGTATCTGGAGGACCTAGAAGGGAAAATATAACAAAAGAGGGTACATTTTTGATGAAGGTTTTGAAAATATGTGGTATTTAAGACGAGTTCAGTAGTTGGACGTCTGAGAGAATTTATGTACTCCCCAGTATACAGTAACTGGGTTAGACTAGACAGAAGTTATGTTTCACAGGAGCATGTACATTTAATTGAAAGCTTCAGCACACATCCAGTAACTATTTCAGATCATGCACCAATAAAATCTAAGACAAAAATGCATGGTAATGAAGTAAAAAAATGACACTGGTGCTTTTCCACATACCTGTTAATAAGAGAGGAATTTAAGGAGTCAGTTGAAATTATTCAAGCGTCATTAGTGAAACAGGACATTTCTTCAAAGGTTATAGCTAGTGAGTGGCATAAAATGAAAATGGAATTTAAATATAGTGTGTAAATGGAGATTTTGTTAAGAAGTAATAGGAATCATTTAGAGGAGCTGACAAAAGTTCAGGTATTTCAGAAAAGGGGAATCTCACAGAAAGAGGGAAGCACAGTTGCAGAGCGCTAAAGAGAAAATATGGAGAGTATCTGGGTAAAATGCATGAGTGTAGAAAGATTGATGTTAAGCAATTTTTTTTATAACTCCAGCACACACAAACTTTTAACACAATGACTTAGGCAACAGAAGGTGGAAAGTAGAAAGGGTTGTCACTAAACTTATGTAGACTATGACAAGACAAATAATCATTAGTCTTGTAAAGATATTAGAGATATTTCAGAAATTTTATGGAAATTTGTATACAGCAGAAAAATAGGGAAATCGAGAAAGGGCAGAAATGGAAACATTTGTGGAAGATTTTAAGTTTGCCAAGGTTAAAGGTAAATGAGGCTCAACAATTAACCATGACGATAGGAGGAGATGAGATAAAAACAGTGATATTTAATCAGACTGCAGGAAAGTCTTTAGGAACAGTATATTCCTGTAAACATTTGGGAGATAGGAAGGAAAAAAAGTGATAAAGATCTGGAAGATTTTGTTTAACAGAATTTTAAATGTGGTGGAAGCACCAACATCTTAGAAGAAAGATGTATTGACTGTAATATGTAAAGACTCTTCAGACCCAACTTCATATAGACCCATTTCAATTTTGAACCATGATTAGAGTGCTTATTTTTTTACTAGCTAAAAGAATGACAAAGATGTTGACAAAACTAATAGATGTGGGTCACTGTGGTTTTGTGGAGGGGAGGCAAACATTTGACAAAATTAATAGAACAATGATGATCCAGAGGGAAACAGAATATAAGAAAATTCAACTGAAATTTGCTCTTGATGCAGCGACTGTATGCTGCAATTTTGAGTAGTGCAATGGAAGCATTTACATCCCCTCTTACGGTTAAGGTTAAGTAGGAGGATTTATGAGGGATCGGAGGCAAGAACTGAAGTGGGAGGTTTCCTCTTTGATAAGTTGTACCTGAAGAAAAGAACTAGGCAGGCTTGTCCTCTTTCCCTTTATTTGCTTTATATTTACATCCTTTGGTAAATATAAGGGACTCAGAAATTCAAGGATATAATTAGTATAGTAATAAAGAAAAGTTGGCATTATTTGCAGGCAATATTCATTTGCACCTGATAAATCCAGAAAGGGACACTTCCATGTTTTGGGACATTTTGATACAATTTCATGTCTTTTCAGGATTTAAAATTAATGAAGATAAAATAGACTATAGTCATTAATAATGTACTTCCACATGAACTGGACCAGCAATACCCATATTTATGGGAGACACTATAAAGTGAAATATTTAGGAGTATGGGTTAAATAGGATTCTGTTATGGCAGCTAAGGATTTGTGGAAAGAGACTAAACAAAAGTAATACAAAAACTGAGATAACTGGTAGCTGCTCTTTATAGATATGTATAGTGAGTTACAAGCAGTGAAATTGTTTCTAGTCCCTTTAATTTTATGTATAGGTCAGGCATATCTTTATCAACCAGAGGAGAAATTGTGAACAGTAATAGAGTTGAAGTTCGAGTTTATCTGGGAGGAGAAGAGGGCAAGGGTTAAGTGGAATAAGTTGATCTTTACAGTAGAACATGGTGGTTTGGGGTTACCTAATTGGAAGGGGTATTTTAGAGCTTCATAGTTGAGGCTCATGTACACCACACAAGCAGAAAGTAATGATTCAAAGTGAAAAGGGATGATGATCAAACTCTGTGGAATTCAATAGGTAGATAATGAGATTTTGTAAGCAGATCCTTAAGGAGAATGAAAGGCATACAGAATATTACATTCATACTAAGTAGCAGTTAGTATTCTAAATACTAAGCCAGCAGGAGAATAGAGAAAATAGGTTTTGCCAATAAGGATGGCTGCAAGAAGGGACTGGATTGTATTGTATAAAACTGGCAAAGGAACCAATGTATTGGGAGCAAATAACTATAAAGAGGGAAAGATAATAAATGGGATGAGACCAAGAAGACATTTGGACTGCAGGGATTGATATCAGAGTATAGTCCAGGAAAAAGGGATGGGGGAATCCTAAAGGAAAGACCTACTCTGACAGAGTTTTTAGTCGAATCTAGAACAGAACCTGCTGTTAAAAAAAAAAAAAAAAAAGGAGTAATTATAGACATGTAAAATATTGCACAATAATTTATAAAAATCAGTTAGATTTTATAAGCAGTTTACAAGAGAAAAATGGGAGACCATATGCATGACTTCCAAGTATGCAGCGAAGTCTAGAAGGTTTAGGATTGTTACTTGGAAGTGTTTGCAGTGAGTATTTTTGTACCTTATGCAGGTTGCAAATAATTTTTCATCTGGTAGATGGCAAATGTAGGTGTGACTGAGAAGAAAGAGGTAAACTGTAAGCACATGTTCTGGCAGTATAATGAGTTGGCAGACTTTAAAAATTCCCTACAGAGGACTCTGCCAGAAATATTGGGTGAGAAAATAGGAAAGAAATATTTCTTTTAAGGTGGGACACAGGATCTGAACTGCCTAAGCATAGTAAGGCCTTGTTAAGTTTAATTCTGGTAGCTGCCAAAAAAGCAGTTACTAGGAAATGGAAATCAGTCTAAACCAACTTTGTAACTGTATTCTAAGTATCAAATGTTGTAATAGAGATAAACAAACTGGAAGCAAAGTCTTTTGAAAAGAGAAGCAAGTTTCACAGAAGTAAATGGAAATTATCTTAACAATACATGTAGAATAATCTTATGAAGGAGGAGGAGTGAGGTTTAAGTTAAGGCAGGAATTGAGCAAATTATGTAGTGTTGGACTGGTGATAGTTATAAAAATAGTTATAAAAAAAGGATGTGTAAGTGTATGTAACTGGAAACTTGCTAATATGGTTTGTGTTTTATATTAATGTATGTTTGCCTGTGTCTTACATGATTACTAATAGAGCCTTGAGGAACACCTGTGATGGTTGGCAGATATGGAGAGAAAGAGCCTTGCCATTTTGCAGTTTGCCGCTTGCTTGATAGCTGTTGAGCCCATTTGAGTTTAGGACATAGTAGACCAATAATGGATAGTTGATGCAGGAGTTGAGTGCGAAACTGCATCAGAAGCCTTAAACAGGTCAAGGAATAATAAGGAGGCATGCATTGTTCCTGTTAGTCATTTAGTATTTATTCTGTTAAGCCAAAGAGAAGGATTTGGTTTGACATTTTTTTGTACACAGAGAAGCAAAAATTTTAAGATGTTTAGAAATATTGAATAGAAAAAGTTGATGGCATCAGCTGAAGGAAATGTTTTTAGAGTGAATAAATTCACGGCTTTTAGTGTGTTAATAAATAACCATGAGTTACATTTTGAAAGAGGGTGGGTTATTTTAATTTCTTGTTTGACCAGATGCAAGTGTGTTCCATGGGAACATGCTTGGAATGTAGTCAATTTAGATTGTTGGGAAGTGTTCTAGCTGTAATAAAGCTGTAAAGAAGTTACTTGGGTTTAAAACTGTAAGCCATTCGAGGATTGTGCCCTTGTTAGTTTTATTGTATATTGCTAGACATTAAAAAAGTTGCGTAAACCCAAATACTTTTATACTTGAAGTTGGGAAGTCAGAGATTAGGTGCTGAAGTTGATAACATCACCTAGTAAAATAATTTAATTGGAGACTGTGATAGATGTCCATGAGAGCATATCTTCCAGTACAGGAATATTGTTACCAGGAGGGATATAGAGTACAGTAATGCATAGTCTATTAGTCTTATTTAAAGTTTGGGAACTGGTAAGTAGTTCATTATTAAGAGAATTTTGGTATGGAGTTTGAGTATATGGTAAATGTGTAGCAGATAGGTTAGAGTGAGACTATTCGGCCTACTTTTTTAAAAGTCTTGTCAGTTCAAATTTTTATTGTTGCCAGGGGAAGAAAATTTGAATCTTTAATATTAGGTTTGAGCCAGGTTTCATTAATGGCTAAGATGTTTGTAGTATAATGCTTTATCCAGGCATAAGGTTCAGTGATTTTATTACTTATGATGTGCAGGTTTACTGTAACAATTAGGTGCTGTACAGGTTTATTTATTTAACATTTGTTTACAGGGAAAGTTTGACTTGGAAGAAAGCCAATTTTCAGAGGAGGCCCGGCAAGAAATGTTCCATATGCATGTCTTTACGAGTTCCTATTAAATGTTCGAAGACGCATTCTTTCGAATGCATCTTGATCGAACCTGAAAGCACGAAAAGGCAAAATAGCGCAACAGCATATAAGCAAATTCTTTCCCTGGGAAAAATATCACTTGTCCGCTTCTGTTACTTTGCCATTTTTGTGACTGTAGTGCGATCTCGGAGTTGGTATATTTAAGTAGGGGGGTGAAGCCCCCCACTTTATGTAATGTTTTACAAATCTAAGCGTTCGAGATGGGTTTGATAAATCATCATTCACTTTAAGCGTTCGATGATTTAACATAGACCTGTCTTTTACAATTTGGGAGGAAACCAGAACACCTGGAGGAAACCTACACGAAACGCAGGGAGGACTCCGCACAGAAGGCACCACAGCCGAGAATCCAACTGGAGAACCTCTTGCTGTGAGGCAACAACTCAGCTGCTGCAACACTGCGCCATCCTACGGCCTGAGGTTGAAAGCGGAGAGTAGTAGTATTGAATTGGGCTATTTATACCGGAGGACCAAAAATAGTGAGATTGAAGTTGAGGACAGAGAAGTGGTGCAGTTTAGAGGTGTAGAGAGGGGTTAAGGTGTCATTTGAGATGGTTGAGTTATTTTATCTAGTGGGCAGATTTTGAGTATACCATTGTTTTGGCAGGATTATGAGGTGGGTTAGGAGGACCTGTGGGATGCTGGGGGCAAAGAATGTAGATACAACAATATTTTTAATTTGATCTGTAGCCATTTTATTTTATAAAGTGTGAGGTGGGAGTGAAGTCTAAAATAGAATCATGGGGCTATGTTATATATGCTGGGTGAGATTTCATGGCAGTTATTGGTGAACTTCTAGCAGACCATAGTTTAGGTAACAATGGAGGTATGATTTGATATTGTTAAAATGTGTGGGTGTAATATGGGTTAGAAAAAGAAAAAAGGCCGTAAGCAAGGTGAATAGCAGCATGATTTAGGTAGAAGGGAGTAAGAAAAGAGGGAGAGATTTGGGTGTAAAATGAGGAGTGCTAATGTGGATAGATAAAATAGAATGAATAAACGGAAATTTGAGTTGAAGATACTGGGTGTGTTAATGACTGGAAACAAGAGAGTTGTACGCTATTAAGGGAAAGAGAGAGGTGATACCTGGCTGGTTAAGATGAAAGATGGAGTAAAAGGAGCAAGTAGTAATCAGGGAAAATTTTGATATATCAGGTGCTAGATAAGCATGTCTGTTATTGAAACAAGACCTTTGGGAGTAGGACAGAACCGAAATGTAGAAGATACAGCATAGAAGTGTGGATGTACAAGTTGGAATACATATGATGATGCTGGAGATGTAATATGGGGACTAGGGATATAACAGGGAGAAAGTGATGGTGGTATAGAGGTGGGAGGATTTCAGAATAGTAGGTGAGTAGGTAGAGTGGGAGTGTATAATGTAGAAGTAGAAGATGGTAGAGATTAGAGAGTAGTTAATTGGAGGTGAAGTTGAGACAAGTATAAAAGTAGTAAGTGGTGGTGGGTGGGAATTGGGGGTAGGGGCCTGAGTGAACCTGAGTGTGGCAGGGTTCAAACAGCAAAGTTAGGATTAATATACCATACCCAGTCAGGTATGAGGCCTGCTATATGTGAATATCAGTTTGAGCGCTGACACAAGTTAGTAGTCTTTTTAATATGCAGAATATTTTAACAGAGGAGACATGAGCTGATTTTAAGGACAGACTCTGGATGGGTAATAGTGATAAGTCTCAAGTTAATAGTTCTATATCACCATGAAAGGCAGTATTAGAAAAGGAAAATTAAGCAGTTGAAAATTGGTGAGAAAGTGGAAGATGTTCAGAGGGAGGAGAACAAAGTATACTGAGAAAAGGAAGAGGAAGGCAAGTGAGAAAAGGAAAATTAGAGTCCTATACGTTTGTTACAAGAGCTGGCTGCAGCAGTGGAGGGAACATAGAGAGTTGGCTTGCAGTGGAAGGGTAGTTTAGATTGGGGAGAATTTCCTCTGACAGAGTGTAGGAGTAAACTAGTCAGATGAAATGAGATACTACCGTACCATTACAGATTTTACAACACAGTCATTTAAGATAAAAATTTGGTTGAAGTTTAAGTGAAGGTCCATATTCACTGCACCAAGTTATTGCTGTTTATCCTAGCAGAGTAGAGCTCTACAGTGATGACTTTTTCTTTCATGTAACTGCACAGATGTAGGCTGCAGATCTAAAGGATGTGAAAAACGTCTTGCCCAATTGTTGTACCTTTGGGGTAATATATAGATTGAGTTCCTACTGCTGAAGTCACTGCTTCATAAACAGTCTAATGTATTTCTTCCTAAATCTACTCCCTTTTGGTATATTTACAGTAGTAGGTCCCTCTGATACATTCACTACTGCAAACTAGGTTCCAGTCCCCACCTGTAGATATTCCCTGCTTAAAGTTGTTGATTGCTCCCCAGATTTTCTTAAGAGCTATAATACTTTTTGGTGCAATAAAAGTAAATGCCTCTGATCCTCCTCTCCTTTGAGTAGCCCATTGCTACCACAAATCTACTGTTGTTGTCTCCCCCTCATCTGTCATTATTAGGGCTCCTTTAACAACCAGTATTATTACTCCCCCTTCTCCTTTGTCTCTAATATTCTGCTGAATGTCCATCCTGAAATCCTTTTTGCCAAATTCACATGCTCGTTTCTCTACAGATGTGACTCTTGCAATATAACATTTCACCATACATTTTTTAATGCAGTTCATTACTCTCTGCTTTTTGTCTATACCTGTAAAGCCATTTGCATTCTATGATGGTATGGATAGAGAGTACCCAGTATGATGGGTATTACTCCCATGGTCTCACCTGTTATACACAGCAGTTGTTTTGAATGTGTATTTCCAACTATTGGTTTACATGCACACACTTATGTTTGACAGGCAGATGTCTTGATCAGTTGTTTCTTCTCATCTCCATTTGAACCTACTCCACATTTTCTAAGACTTTTTCATTTTGAAAACACTCAAAAAAATTTTTTTTCAGAACCCTTATCTGTAGGTTCTTAGGTTTATGCTAGACTAGTGATCATCAGGGCCTTTATAAGCCTAGGCACACAGTCAAACCTAATTGCGTCGCCGTGTGTTTTTGGGTTTTGTGGGTGGGTGCTTGTTAGGGAGGATCTACTTGCTGTCAGTCTTTGTCCATCAGAGACATGGGTGCCAGACTGGAGGTAGATTTATGATTTCCCATCCATTGGTCAAGGTTACAGTTAAATAGGAACTCTGATTCACATGAATGGGGAGCCTATTCCATAGTGCTGGTATCCTTTGAGACTCGTGTCAGTCTCACCAGCATGTCCTATTTATGTTGCAAGCCAAGTTTAAATACTTGGATCTAGCGTTTCTGGTGCTGTTCATTTTGCAGATGTGCAAAATATTCATCAGTGCTGGAACTGAAGATGCCTTGTATGCAAGGCATATAATCGCCTCTTAGTAAGCTGTAGGAGACTGAGACTAGAGATAGGACCTTAAAGCGATCTGTGCAGGACAGTGTGTTAATAAGGTGGATTGCCTTGGGGAGGAACCTCTCTGTGCATTCCAGCTGTTGAGGATGCCTAGTGAGGGACATGCTGATGAGGGCATTGTACTCGATGGGTCTGATGAAAGCTGAACAATGTGATACTTGGACCTGGATGACATACCCTTACTTATAAGCTCGGAGACATTGGATGATTTTCTTACTTTCTTAGCTGTGTGTTGGTCGAAGGCTAGATTACTGTCTGGGTATGTTCCCAGATCCCTAACTACTGGGTCAACTCATAGGGGTGTTTTATTGATGGTATAATTATCTTGGGTGGACCTTTTCCAAAAGGGCACTATAATGCATTTCTTGACATTGACTTTTAATCTGTGGTTTTGGCACTCGTCATTTGTCTGCTAAGACCCCTTTGCAGGATGTTTGTGTCATGGGGGAAATGTGTGATAGCTCCCAATTTACAGTCATTTGCAAACTTAGTGAGCTTGAGGTCCTTGACATTAGCATTGACTTCCATGAAGTGGATGCAGAAAGAGGGAGAGAGCCTGTTGTGGAACTCTGTGGTACTCCACATGTGACCTGTCTCTTGGTGAAGGGTTTCTCACCAGTCCTGATTTCTTGGCTTCTCTCTCTCAGCCATCTGACAGTCCTATGATTTATGTAGGGATTTATGCCTAGTTCGGTGAGTTTGTCAGCAATACCTGAGTAGGGTACTGTATCAAATGCCTTTATCTAGGTTAAAGTAGGCAGTTTGTATAATTTTCCCCTCATCCATTGCGTTGGTGACCCTCTCAAAGAAATCTACCAGGTTAAGTAGGCAAGACCTTCCTTGTCAAAGCCAAACTGGGATGGGTCTAGTGTCTATGCTGACCATTTCCACCATAATTTGTTACATGTATTTGCATGTTAGACTTGTCAAACTGATGGGCCTGTAGTTTCTGGGGTCTGATGGACCACCCTTATGAAGAGGAATAACTGTTGAAATACTCCATTCGCTTGGTATGTAACCTATTTTAAGGCTGTAGGTGAATAGTGACTTGTGGTCCTGAAAGGCCACATTTTAAATTGTTTAGGAGGCAACCTAGGATATTTATTGGGGCTCATTGAAGCAGTGTTTTTGGACTTAGTGACTGCTTATAGGACCTGCTACCTGGTAATAGTTCTGAGGGGATTACGTTAGAAGGGATTTCACAGAGGGTGGCAGAGGGGGAGTCGGAAGAGGGGTGAAGTTAGTGCTGAATTTGTCAGCCAGCAGATTCACTGTTTCACCATCCTCACTGAAGGGTGGTACCTTTTACTACCAGCTCAGCATATTGCTGTGTGCTGTTTCAAACATAGCTGAAGAAGGTCTTGTGGTTGTCCCTAGCCTGAGAAGTTATTCTGACCTTGTAGTTGGACTTGTTGAACTTAATTTGGCCTCTTAATTTCTTGTTTAATCAGTGAACTCTTTTCTTTATGAGAATAGTTTTCTGGTTTTGGCCTTTTCTTTATATATTTTTTTGTGTGTGTACCCTGTTAAGGTTAGACGCCCACCAGTGTAGTTAGTTTTTGGTCTTTGTTATGGGCTTTTTTTTTTTTTGTAGGTACAGCAGCCTCACTGTATCCATTTACATGGTTGTACAGGGATTCTGTGAACAATTTTGCATAGGTTGCTGCGATCTCAGGGTTTGGGGGGAGGGCAAGGTGACCAACAGTCCCAGTTTGGAAGTCTCTGTCCTGGAATCCTGAACATTGTCTTTGGGACACAGAAATGTCCCAGCTTAGACCACTCAGTCTGAATGGTGACCTTACTTCCTGGGACAGCCAGTCCCACTGCATTTCCATCCTGAGCAGCTCTGGGGACTTTGTGATTTTTTTGGGGATGTCAGTGAGTATGGGGTAAGGTCGGATGCCTTCACCCTGGCAGGAGCCTTCCATGCTCTGCCACCATCCATCAGTCACTCCCTCCAGGACTTCTGTCATGGGATGCTTTGCCTGACCCCATTGATTCAGACAGGAGCTTTCCAGGCCCCACACCCATCTGCCCGGCGCACCCTTAATAACTTCTGTCAGGGCTGTCCCCTACAGGCCTCCCCTTCGACCTGGCCAGGAGATCTTCCCCAACCGTGGCCCCCCCCATGTCAGGGGACTCCGCCATCTCCATGTCTCCTGCAGGCTTCCAAATCATGCTGGATCGCTCATGCCCTCAGACCTTCTCAGGGGAGCATCCCTCTGATCCCATCCACCTCTCTGGAACTCCCCTCCGCCACTGAGGGGCAGATCCACTCTCATGAAGGATTCAGAGTCCCCCTGCTTTCCCATCCAGAGCAGCTCTGGGGACTTTGAGATCTTTCAAGGATGCCGTCGATTATGGGGTGAAGTTGGATGCCTTTTCCCCGGCAGGAGCTCTCCAGGCCCCTCCACCATCTGCCCTGGTGCTTCCTCAAGGACTTCCATCATGGGGAGCTCTGCCTGATCTCTCTCACCCAGGTAGGGGCTCTCTAGGCCCTGCTGCTGTCCGCCAGTCACTCCCTTGAGGACATCCTTTGTGGGGAGCTCTGCCTGACCCCCCCCCAGCCCTGCCACTATATGCCTCTCTACTCCTTCCAGACTTCCTTCCCAGAGAGGGCATGGTCCATACCCCTCTCAGCCAGGTGGGAGCTGCTCTACCCCAGTCACTTTCCACCTCTCTCGCTCCCTTCCAGATTTTCATCGGAGTGGACCCCCACTCCAGACTTAAACTTCTACCCAGGAGAGAGAGCTCTTTTCCAGGGTTACATATCTCCTGACTGCTGGCAAATCATGCAGCGTTGCACGTTCTCTTGGAGCCTCTCAGGGGATCTACCCAGCTTCATGGAACTTTGCTAGGCCGCAAAGCCTTAGACAGTCCCTCATACAAACTTCTGTGACACTGGTTCTCCCCTTTGTCTTGCACCTAGGGCTTTCAAACTTGCAGGGGAAATAGTCCTGGGTCCCCCCATCTCTGTGCATTTTGTAGCACACCTCAGTCTCCCGCTCCCCCATGGTGCCAGGTGCCGCCGAATGTGCATTGCTTCAAGCCTCCTGGCATCTCTTGCCTCCTGGGTGGTGCCATTCACAGAGTGGCATCCCCACAGTGCCGGGTGAAGGACGGGAGGCCAACCTGCCGGCCCTGGTGCGAGATGAAATGGCGGCCTTATCTCCACTCCCATGGGGGGGGGGGGGTAATGGGATTGCAGACCTGGCCTTTTGGGGTGGCCCTCAAGTGTCCCAGTTTAGGTCCTGTAACACAATGGTCACCTTGGGGGGGGGGGGGCATTGGATTTTGACAAACTGCTGCTTATTGGGATTTAGTTTGCTTTAGAATAGTTCCTAACTGTTAAGGTTTAGTTGGGTTTTCTGAATTGATTTTTATTTCAAAGATGATAGCTTTGTAATCCACAATCACTAGTGAGGATGTTCCACAAGTGGCGGTGCATTGCTCTGCTATATTGGCGAGTACTAGGTCCAATATGTTTGAACCTCTGGTTGGAGCGCTTACTGTCTGATCCAGGGTATTTGTGTTAATGAAGTCCAGGAAACATGCTTGCTAATTGGAGGCAGTTTGTGGCTGTTGAGTGCTTCCATTAGGTTTAGTTATGAGGGGCATAGATGGTGACCCATAGCTTGCTAGGTTATAATAAAGGATTTTGTCTGTGGTGACTTGCACATGGATGAACAAGGTATCATCCTGTTTAACCAGCTTGGAGGTATATTTGTTTTTAATGCATGTCAACCTGTCTTTGCTGCTCTTGGTCTTAATGTGTGGAAGGCACTGTACTTTCTGAATCTGTAAACCAAGTCTCTGTAATGGCACAGATGTCTGTATTCTCCAGAGTGAAGAAAGCTTGTAGGGTGTGGAGTTTCTTGTTGAGGCTGCTAGCATTAAATGCAACACCTTTTTTTTTTTTTTTGCTTTGTTGTTAGGTTTGTCATTTTGACATTGCCTAAAAAGGGCTCAAAGGGAGTGGATAAAGTTTTAGCCAATATCAAAACGCCCTGGGAAGAGAAGTGCAGACCATCCTTTGCAAAGCTGCATTGTCTGTTTACCCACACTCCCTTTCAACTTAGAATAAATACGCCAAGCTTTGTCCATTGTTTGCATTTTATAATTAAAAGAATTTTAACATGTAGCTAGGGAGACATTTCTGTATGTATTTTAAATGTATTTTTGTATGCATGCTTTAATTTTATTTACCGTGTGTATTTAAAAAGCATAGGGTTTTATGTAGTTGATTATATGACCTGCCTGATCATGTGATAAAACATAAAGTAAGATTTTGTTTATTAATGAACTAGTTTTTAGGTATGAAGCAGTTCTGAAGAAGTCCTGTATATATAAGGACAAAAGTGCTTGGCTGCAGACATGTTTTGCATGGTGTTTGGAATAAAATGCTAGAATGTTTTTAGTCTGTTAAGAGCTTTGAGGCTGTCGAGTCCATGTGATCTCCCCATACCTTCACTCTCTAATGCTTTGTGGTTCATTTTTCCATTGCTTCTCAACTACTAGTATATTGTAGTGAAGCATTTGAAGCATTGCACTACTTGTTTATTGTAGTATTTGCACAATCCCCAGTACAACAGTCTTTGCCACAGTAAAGCCTTTCTGTATACAGACTCTCAGCCATGAGTGTAGCTCAACCAGCAATGCGATGCGCATCTGTTTTACATAACCTGTTTTCTCCCATTTTTTTTTTTTTTAGACGTGGTAAACCAATGTATATATAGCCCTCTGTCTTGTGTCAACATTATTAGCCTGTCATCTTTTGGTGTAAATTCACCTCTCCTTTACCCATTCTGCATCAAATCTTTGTAAACATGTGGTTTGTTATAGAAGTTTTCCACACTTCCACTAGGTCTTTGGCTTTTCAGTTTTTTTCCCCTTTCCCTCTGGCCCTTTCCTTTTATATTCTTTTTTTGCCACTTTCATCTGCTTCTGTTTTGATTTCCATTCCCACTCCTGTGTGAAATGCTTCTTCTAAACTAAGCAAAGATATCCTCTTCATGCTTTAGCAATTTCACTATGTTCGACTGTGAGGTCAGAAAATATGCATGTAGTCCCATGATTGCAGACCTATACATGTGGTTAATTTTGAGAAGGTCCATACCTCCTTCAAAGCAATGGATATGTACGTTTGGTAGGCACTGCTGCTGCTTTATTTTTTAATAAGTATGAAGCATTTCTTTCTTATTTTCTTATCTAACTGATTCTTTGCTGTTTGAGGAAAATCGATCATACCAAAGCCACAAGTTAGAACAGAAAAAGCAATTCCTAGATGTTAATACAATTTTCAACATACTGAGAGGCAGTGTGTGTGTGTGTGTGTGTGTGTGTGTGTGTGTGTGTGTGTGTGTGTGTGTGTCAAATGCAGACTTGCATGAATATAACTCTTTGCCAAGCTGCATTATATTTGAGTTATGTAATGGGTGACTATTGCACTTCTATAAGGTGAGGAATATAGTACATATTCAGAATGTATGCCCTTGAGTTGGTTATAGTTCAGAACTCAAAAGTATAGATTTCCCTGAGTAGTGGCCATTTATACCATGGTAAAGATACTGGTACCAAAATATTTTAATTAGAGCTAACTTGCATTTAAGCTAGTGCACCTGTAATGACATTTTTGATGCTGCATGTACTTGTGTCTATACATTTCTTTACGTTTTTATTAAGAATTATTGGTGGGTGAATGAGATACGGCGTCGTGCACTTGGGTACTAGAATGCAGGTTTTAATGGTGACACTCTACGAAGTTATATCCTTTTCCATTAAGGGTGGATACATATGATTTCAGAATTGGGATTGCAGAGCATGTCTAGAATGTATTTATGTTGCATTTGCATAACATTTTCTGTTACTGGAAATATGCTGGGACCAAAGCTTCTGGTTCTGGCTGTGGCAGTCCGACTGCCATCTTCATTGAGCTGCAATTAACTCTTTATTAGGTGGAACAGCATTTTTTCAGTGCAATATATATTTATAGATGTAATATAATCCCTGTGAACGTTTTTTTTTTTTTAATTAGCCAATCACTGTCAAAAGGTTGAAAGATGGCATTCTGGGTAGATGCACTTGACAACAGGCTTTTTGTGTTAATAGCTAGTCAAGCATAATTATTTTGTGCTTGCATTGCTAGCACACACAGAGGTCCCCTTCAGAGTAGGTAGTGAAGTACTTGTCCAGTATGTAATGCCAGGTTAATTTCTGATCCCATAAAAAGGATTTTTCTGTCAGTGTATGCTGTCAACTCCCATCAGGTATCTTGTTTGCAGTGCCACATTACCAGAATACAAGGTTGTGTACATATTTCTAAATTTGTAAGTGCACTGTTTAGTTGTCATGGCATTTTCCTGAGAAAATTCAGTGGTGAGCTCTAAAGTTTGTAGGCACCACACCAGCAGACCTAACCATTATGGCTATTGTATTGCTCTATTTTTTTTCTCATTTTTACAACAAACTTATGCTTGTGGCATGTTCTGGCTAACTAACAGGAAATATCAGGGAGAAAATAAGCAATGGAACCAACATATTAGGAGCAAAGGGGAAAGCTAACTGAATGGGATGAAGCCAAGCAGAATTTAGGGCTGCAGGTTAGAGTCTTCCCTACCAGTGGCTGATAGAGCACAGGCAAAAAGAGAGGGATACAGGAGTGCTAAACAAAAGACCAGATTTAGTAGAGTTTTTAGGTGAGTTTAGAATAGATGTTACTGTTTAAAAAAAAAGATCATTAGTAGGTCATATAAAATATTACCTTTAACTGTTGGAGTCAATCAGGGGAGGTTAAAAAAGACTGAAAAGTGAGAACGGAAGGACAATAAACAAAACGACAATGGTAGGACATCAGTTCCCAAAGTAGGCAACCAAGTCTACAAGATTTAGAGTTTTTGCTTGAACTGTTTACATAGATGCTTTATACTCCAAGCAGACTTCAGAGAATTTTTCCTCTGGTAGATTGCAAATGCTGGTGGTGTGATGGGGCAGAGGAAGGTGATTGGGAACATGTTTGAAAATGTAATGAGTCAGCAAATATTAAAAACAAGGTACTTTGTCAAAAAGGATGGGGGAAAATGGCTGTAACTGAAAATATTATTCTCTTGGACTGTTATCTAGGGTCTAAATTGCCCAAATATGGTAAAGCTTTACTAAATTTAACAGGTTCACGGGTACTTACTAGTTGATTAATAGAAGCATAACCTTTCATTCTCATGGTAGTTTCCAGTCCTGATAGTTTGTGTACAAGTAAACCAGAGACAGTCGATAAAGGGATATGTTGGGACATTTACATGCTGCTTCTATCATTGAGGGGAAAGGGTGCTAAACGAGGTGTGAATTAGCAGTTATACATCCATTTGTCCAAATTAAGTTTGAATAGATTAAGTGAAGTACTTTGGTTTATGTGGGGTGGAAGACTGTTCCATGGAAGTGGAATTCTGTGTGATGCATACCTGTCCCTCCAACATGTTTTATTTATGTTGCAAAAGCGGTTGAGAATCTTTGAATGATTGTTTATGCCACCATTGATCTTCCAGATGTGTAATAGGCCTGAGAGGATCAGGCATGCTGAAACTATATATGTGAGGCAGAGGTTGCCTCTCTGTAGGTTGTATGATGCCAAGGAGGAGGGACAAGACTTTGAGATGGTGTGCATAGTTATCTGATTTATGTCTGTGATATTCTTTGTAAGGGAGCATTGTGGTCATTCTAGTTGTGACAAGTGCTTGGCTAAGTGCATACTGAAAGTGGCATTATACTCTGATTGGCCTGATGAGTGCCAAGTGTAATAGAATAATTGCATTCTGTCTCTCCATACCTTTAGATATAAACTATGCAATGAAAAAGGACTATGATTACCATATATCTACTACTGTAGTAAAGAACAGTTTGTTGTCAATTTCCCAGATTCCTTTACTCTTGGATCAGTTTTTTGTAGTTGTGTTGTCAATGTGTGATAGTCAGAGGGGAATTGTGTTTGCTGAATGATATGGTTATATATGTTTTGGCATGTAATTTGTCCATAGTTATGACTTCAGCTATTTGTTTAGGGCAGGCTCTCATAGAGGATCATGGTGTCATCTGGGGAATTTATGATGGGACCAAGTTTGCAGTCATCTGCCAACTTGCTTAGCCACAAACCCTTAACATTAGCTTTTTTTGTTTTTATTTTTTAGTAAACATTTATATTAAATCACAACTAAAACAGTGACACAGATGCACATAAATTAATATAAAAGTATGTGAACCGTAAATTGTACCCTTCCAATCAAATATTCTTGAACCACCTTATTCTATTGGGGAAATCACCTTATTACACTTAACTCATTCTCTCTTCCTCTCTCAAATTAATTCAGCACTTTACTACCATCCATAATTTTTCCTCTGGTTGATAAAAATACACCTGACCCATTTCATAAAACTAAAGAATCAAAATGTTTTCACTGCTTATACCTTACTCTACATGTCTGTAACCAAGTGCATACATTTGTATGTAATTTTTGTGTTACTTTTCATTTACTGTCTTCTCACATAGTTTTAACAATCATAACAGAATTAATTTAAATCTGTGCACTTAAATACTAATTCTTAGTTCCCCATAATTACTGGTATTGTTGAACCAATTCCTGTGTGGATGAGTATTTCACCACTAAAACCTTGGTTTTATCTTCATTCATTTTATATCCAGAAGACATTTAAACTTTCTCAAAATGTTCCACAACATTCAGATGTCCGTTTTTATTTTATTAAATACAAAGTACCATCTAGAAATAAGACTAACTTTTCCTGAGTACCATACCAGTTGTATCATTGAATTTGTTAATTTCCCTTTTACCTTTGCTAGTTGGTGTATGTATAAAGCAAATAAAGGAGAAAGAGGACGTCTTGCTTGGTTAATTCTTGCTTCTGACTCTTCATGTGTCCTCATAATTAACCATGTTATTTTATCAGGGAATGCACATGCTTCCATTGCCCTACTTAGAATCCCAGCTGACTTTCGAATGCTTTCTATGCATCAAGACCAACCAATAATAGCACCGTTTTCTTATATTCTGCTTCCCTATGGAAACTCATTGCTCTGTTAATGTCATCAAATGTTTACCTCTCCTCCACAAAATCACATTGATCCATATCTATTAATATATCGATTTTGGTAACATCCTTGCAATTTTGTTAGCTAGTATTGACATAAACACTTTGCAGTCATGGTTTAAAATTAAAACTGGTCTGCATGAAGCTTGAATTTGCAGGATTTTTACTCTCTTTAGGTAATATAGCCACGACGGCTTTCTTGCAAAGTGGTGGTACTTCCCACATCTTCAACATTTTCTTCCCTCCCAGCTTCCAGACTTGTATAGGAATACCATCTGTTCCTAGAGACTTCCCTATTTATTGATTTGCACATCATAATCTGTATTTCATTTTTTCATATCATAGCTATCTGTGCTTCATTGGTTCATACATTGGTACTACTCTGTCGGCCCTAGGACCTATACAAGCCTAGCTGTAACAATTCCCTGGCTATTTCCTCACACAGTATTTACTTACCTGGACCCCTGTCTACCAGGGTGACTGATGTGATCCTTGGGGTGAATTTCCTATCTCCCTTCCAATTGTCAAGGTTCCTTTGAAGAGAGCCAAAGAGGCGCTCTGCTTGACATGTATGGGCAGTCTATTCTAGAGTCTGGGGAGTCTCTGGGTCAGGAACCTATCCTTCCAGCATGTTTTGTTCATTGTGATGTCAAGGTTTAGATCCCTGGAGCATGTGGCTCTAAGGGATTGGGATTTCTTTAAGTGTAGCATGTCCAACAGCTCTGGGTTTGACATGATCTTGTATGTTAAGCAGAGATCGCCTCTGAGAAGACTGTATGCGACAGAGTATAGCTGGAGTTTTTTTAGACGGTCAGCACAGGGCATCTGCTTTAGTCCTGTGATTCTTTTAGTGAGGTATTTATGCGGCCTTTCTAGTTGTTGCAGATGTTTTGAGAGGTACATATCAAACTGGGCGTTGTATTCTATAAAGGGTCTAATGAGGGATGAGTAAAGTGAGACAATGACCTCCTTTTTTCTGGGTGAAAGCCCTTAGTGATGAGGTGTGCTTCATACAATTTTTCATAAAATTTCAAAAATGCCTCAAATAACCAAAGATCTTATAGATGTATTATTGACGTCATAAGCTCCCTGTGTTTGGAGACTGCCCTTTCTGCTGTCTGCTCCCTAAGTCATTGCAATAAAAGTTTTTCTGCAGTGGAGTTATCAAAAACTAGTTGCTTAACAATGTTTCTAAACTAATGCATGTTATTCAGATACTCTTGTTTTCCCTTCAGGAATCTACAGTTGCTTCTCTTCCTCTTCTGTGAGATTCCCTTTATACAGTACTTCAGTATCTGTCAAACCTCTCTAAATAATTCCAAATACTTCTTTCTTTTGTATATCTTATTTTTAAACTTCATTTTCATTTTATTCCACTCATAAGCTATCCCACTCTTGAATCGTTTCCACTGCACATGTCTTAAATTCCTTTAGCTTAAACAGGTAAGCAAGAGAGTGCCAATGTCTGTTTTACTTCATTACCTTGTATCTGTCTTTAAGTGGTACATGATCTGAAGTAATTATTATATGTGTTTAAGCTAAGCTTTTAATTAAATACACATGCTGTTGTGAGATATGATTTCAGTCCAGACTAGCACAGTTGTAGTACCTTGGAGTATAATATGTAAAGTTTCTCTGGTTCCTTCTACTGAATCCGCATGTTCTGTACCAAATAGCATCATATATTTCTTCAAAAATCTACCTACCCTTCTTATATTTCCCTTGTAGGTTCCCCTGATACATCCTCACTGTTACAACCAAGGTCTTGTCCCCACTTATAAAAATACTCCCTGCTGAAAGCTATTTCTTCCATAATAGTAGTTTTAGTTTGATGTAAGTACATGCCAGTGTAATCCTTCTTCCCTGGCAGTAACCCCTTACTGCCACAAATTTACCATTGTCTTTTTTCTTTTATCATTATTGTAGTGTGTCTAGCGATCAGGATTATTACTCCCCATTTTTTGTCTCTGATATTCTGCTGAATGTCCTTCCTGAAATTTGTTGTCAAATTCACGTGCTCATTTCTATCCAAATGTCTCTCCTGCAACATTGCTTACTTGCATGCTATATCTCTTGATGTAAACCAGTACTTTTTGCTTTTTGTCTGTACCTATAAGTCTATTTACTTTGCTTGATATTGACAGAGAAGCCATCATGATAGAAAGTTGGTAATCCCACCTATTGTACATGATAATTTTTCTGATTATGCATTTTCAGTGTTTATAGTTTAAATGCACTCACTAATGTTTGGCAGGCTGAACTCTTCATGTAATTGTTTATTGAAATTTGAACTTGTTGCATTTTTCAGAACTTAACACTCAAACAAGAAACTAAATTGATTTTCAGAATCCTCCCAAACCCTTTTAACTTGTAACAAACACACAAAACTATGTCCACTTTCAAAAATGGATTACCACTCCAGTTGCCACAAGTCGATGACTGCACCTTACAGGTATTACCTATTCTAAATTTAATGTTACACATGCTAAATCATATTGGAGCCTGTGTTCCTACATACAGCGATTGCTGTATTTTCTTGTTTATATCCCTATCCCACATGTGAGAAACAGTTTGCTTATTTTCAGTAAACATTAACTTTTAGCCCAAAAAGGGAAGTGTACAGTGGATATAAAAAGTGTACACACCCCTGTTAAAATGCCAAGTTTTTGTGATATGAAAAGATGAGACCACAATAAATAATTTCAAACCTTTTTCCACCTTTAATGTGACCTATAACCTATACAGTTCAATTGAAAAACAAACAAATCTGTTGGGGAAAAAAAAATAAAAAATGTACAATAACCTGGTTGCATAAGTGTGCACACCCTTAAACTAATACTTTGTTGAAGCTCCTTTTGATTTAATTACAGCATTCAGTCTTCTTGGGTACACACCTGCCATCAATTAGAGAGACTGATTAACCCCAAATAAAGTTCAGCTGTCCTAGTAGGATTTTCCTGACATTTACTTAGTTGCCTGCTACAGCAAAGGTATGGTTTGCAGAGAGCATCAAAGGGATCTCGTTGTTGAAAGGTATCGGTCAGGAGAAGGGTACAAAAAAATTTCCACACCATTGGATGCACCATGAAACACAGTGGGAGAAAATATGGGACAACAGTGACATTGCAAAGAACTGGACGTCCCTCCAAAATTGATGAAAAGACAAGATGTAAACTGGTCAGGGAGGCTGTTAAGCGACCTACAGCAACACTGAAGGTGCTGCATGAATTTCTGGCGAGTACTGGTTGTGTGTGCTACATGTGACAACAATCTCCCGTATTCTGTATGTCTGGACTATGGTGTAGAGTTGCACGACAGAAGCATTTTCTTACACAGAAAAACATCCAGGCCCACCTAAAAATTTGCAAAACAATACATCAAGTCTCCCAAAAGCATGTGGGAAAATGTGTTATGGTCTGATGAGACCAAGGCTGAACTTTCTGGCCACAATTCCAAAGGTATGTTTGGCGCAAAAACAACACTTTGTATCACCAAAAGAACACCATCCCCACAGTGAAGCATGGTGGTGGTAGTATCACGCTTTGGGGTTGCTTTTCTTCAGCTGGAACTGGGGCTTTAGTCAAGGTGGAAGGGATTATGAACAGTTCCAAATACCAGTCACTTTTGGCCCAAAACCTTCAGGCATCTGCTAGAAAGCTGAAGATGAAAAGGAATTTCACCTTTCAACACAACAATGGCCCCAAGCATGCATCCAAGTCAGCAGAAGAATGGCTTCACCAAAAGAAAGTTCTGGAATGGCCCAGCCAGAGCCCAGACCTAAATTCAATTGAAAATCTGTGGGGTGACCTGTAGAGGGCTGTGCACAAGAGATGCCCTCACAATCTGACAGATTTGGAGTGCTTTTGCAAGGAAGAGTAGGCAAATATTGCCAAGTCAAGATGTGCCATGCTGATACACTCCTACCCAAGAAGACTGAATGCTATAATTAAATCATAATGTGCTTCAACAAAGTATTAGTTTAAGGGTATGCACACTTATGCAACCAGCTTATTGTGCATTTTTTTTTTTATATTTTTTTCCCCTAACAGATTTGTTTTTCAATTGAATTGTTATTGAATATAGGTCACATTAAAGGTGGGAAAAGTTTGGAATTGATTTATTGTGGTCTCATTTTTTTTATATTACAAAAACCTGGCATTTTAACAGGGGTCTGTACACGTTTTTGTTTCCACTGTACATGCTACCTATAGAGTGCACTGTTACATTAAATGCATAGTGGTAGGCTGCTGGGGAGACAAGTACTTGTATATGTTGCCCACTTCCTACAATTTCAAACTTGGTATATTTTTCACTGAACTGCTTGCCAGTTTACCTCTAAATGTTAATCACACAGTGATGAGAGAAATGTATGAAGTACAACGTGTTCAGAAGTCTGTTGATAAATTGTTAGTGCCTACAGACAGCTATTCCTCAAGTGTAAGTAGTACTTTTTGAGAAAAAAAGGAAAACTGCTATAGTAACTGCAGATTCATGAAAAGTCTTTGTAGATTTCACTTAAAGCATACTGTCAAATAAAAATCCGCAAGACGAAGCTGAAATAACCAATGATAAAAATAACCAGCATGTTCCAAGTGGCTGAAATGACTAAAACTAGATTTATTAAAATGTGTTAATCCACAAACGTTAAGTATTTTTGACCTAAACTTAGGTCTTCATCAGAAAGCTGCATAATTAACCATTCCACTGAGTCATAGACAAACATAAGCATTCAAAATAATTTGCCATTTAACTTCTAAAAATTACAGTCCTCCTTTGTTGCCATTAAAATTTCTAAGAGCAAAATCTACATCTGTGAAAATAAACTTGAAATTTTTACATTCCATCAAATGCTTTGCCAAGGCATTTTTGTCATTTCTGTTTTTCTTTTAATGGCATATTGATGGTTGTATACCCTTCTCTTAAGCTGTCAGTTTTTCCAATATAAAAATGATCGGAAGAAAGACGCTGTTCATAATTAACCACAAACACAGCATTACAAGTAACATAACCTGGAATACTATAAGATTTTTGTGTAGCATCATCATAAAAAAAATAGAACTTCCATGTATGTATCTGCACGTTGAACAATTCACACATTTGTAAGTCCCTACTTTGTTTTGACATTGCCTGTAAAATCCAACTTTGTTTTTTTCTTCAAAATATTTTTTATATTTCTGCCTTTTTTATTTATGAACAAAGGTTTTTTCCCAACCAAACTAACCACTTCATTCCTGGTTAAAATATGGCTGTTATTATTCACAATGATCTTAATAGCTTTGCTATCTAATGAAAAAACTACCAGCATAGCAACAGATTAATTCATGTCTGTATCTGTTCCTGTAGGATCATAGGAAGTTACTAGGCTATTGGCCGTCCTTGCAAGCCTAGCCAAGAATTTAGCCCATGTTCCAACAAGTCAGCACGCTATGCCACTGTCCAGCAGGGACACAGGTGGAATCACAGGAGTGTATTTTCTATTCCCCCATCCAGTTATCCAGGTTGCGCTTAAAAAGATTTAATGAGGTACTCTGCTTTACATGGCGAAGGGAGTCTATTTCACAAAATGCTGAGTGTCTGGGACACAAATATGTCCCGCCGAGTCCTATTGATGTCATAGACTAGGTTGAGATTGCAAGTGTGATTTATTTGAGTGGAGCTTGACTTGCGGATATGCAGCAGTCCCATCAGGGCGGGTCTGAGATTGCTTTGTATGCCTGAGGAGACTGTAGGAGACTGAGTAGAGGGACAGGGCTTTTAGCCTATCTGTGTAGGGTAGATATTTGAGGCCCTGGATTAGGAACCTCTGTGGTCTGTCCAGCTGCTGCATGTACTTTGTGAGGTGCATGCTGAAAGGGGCATTATACTCAATAATGGGTCTTGTAAGGGAAGAATGCAGGGATGTTATGACTACCTTTTACCTGGATGAGATACCCGTACTAATAAGGTGGGCCATGTAGAAAGCTTTCCATGCAATGGAGGCAATATGGTAGTCAAAATTCAGATTGCTATCAACCTGGGTGCCCAAGTCCCTCACGACTGATTGCATGCTTAGTACCTTATTATCACTGTGATCAATTGTGGGGACTTCTCTTCCCAAAACGGATGATGATGATGCATTCTTTTGACATTCAGTTTGAGGCCATGTTTCTGGCATCATTTGTTTTGGTGAGACCCTCTTGGAGAATGTCCACATCACTAGGAGAAATTGATGACAGCACCCAGCTTGCAGTCATCTGCAAACTTGGTCAGCCATAGCCCACTAGTTTGGCCTGCAATTCCAAGAAGTATATCCCAAACAGAAGAGGCCCCAAGACTGATCCGTGGGGTACACCGCTTGTGTTACGGGTCTACTTGACGTTGCTTCCCCTATTTTGACTAGGTGGGTTTCTATCAGTGAGACAATTTGCTACCCATCTGGTAACATATGGATTGATGCCTAGTTGACAGAGTTTATCTATTATACCTGAGTGGGGAATGGTATCGAAGGCTTTGGGCCAGGTCAAGGTAGGCAGTGTGCACAATCTTCCCTTTGTCTATGGCCTTGGTGACTGTCTCAAAGAAGTCAACCAGATTTAACAGGCATGACCTCCCTTGACAAAACCAAACTGTGTGGGATCAAATGTCTGGAGGTTGTCAATGTCCTTGTTAATGAGGTCCATGATCTGCTCCATGGCCTTGCAGATCAGGTTAGTTAGGCTGATGTGTCTATAATTTCCTGGATCAGTGGACGCTCCACCTTTGTGCAAAGGGATAACAGTAGCTGTCCTCCATTCGGCTGGGGTGAAGCTCAGGTTTTGGTTGAGTAGGGTGCCTAATGGTGCTGCATGTTCCTGCCTGAGTTCTTGTAAGATGCAGCCTGGGATGTTATCGGGCACCATGGAGGCTGTATTTTTTTTTCCTTTGAGAGGGCAGTGATGACTTGCTCCCTAGAAATAAGGGGAGGGGGCCAGATACTGGGGATGTCCTGTTTTGCTGATGGGGGGGGGGGGACAGAGGAGTGAAGTTTTTACTGAACCTGTGTGCCAGCAGGTTGGCTATATCTACTGCATGTTATCAGTTTCTCTAAGCACAATGATTTTTACATTTCTGGAGCTGTCCTCTTAATTAAAAACATTTATGCATATTTTGCAACAAGCTGTCAACCATATCCAATTCTGACAATTTTTTTTTTTATTCTAACAATTTGTCTCTTAACTATGTTGTTTTTTAAATACATAGGGTGCATGCTGTTATAATGCAAAACTGAGTTGCTTGCTGTGTTCTTATAAGATATAACTGTATTGAAGCTTCACACTTTCTTCTTTCTTAAAATCTTCCACATCTAAAAAAATTGCTCTGTCAGTACTCTTGTGGTATGCAAAATTTAAGAAATTTGTACTCAGATTTTCTCCATTTCCCATTCAAATAAAAAAATATATATAATCAATAAAGCGTTGATATGATTTAATGTTAGTATAATCAGAAATTTCCTTTGAAACCCAATTATGCCATAACCAAACTGATATGAAGAATATTGAGGCTGGTCCAATCATATGATTTAATAGTTGCATTTAAGGAATGACTTTTGCATTTTGTACTATCTGATAAAGTATTTTTATTTTAAGACGAAAGAGCTTGTCTCATAAATAAAAGTTTATAGCGGCACCTGAGTTTTTCACAGTGTTCTGTTCATATTTTTATTAGTTTGTTTGGTGGTAGATTTGGATTTATGCCATAACCAAGCTGGTGTAGTTGGGTGCATCCTGACACACATGGCAACACTTTTCTTTATAAAATTGTTCTAAAAAATGAAAGTTATTTAATACTTGTTCTGTACTTTCAACAATGAATTTAATTTCTCATCATGTTTGTCCAACATGTTAGATACCCATTCAACCCTTATATCTTGAGGGATGACTGTATTTAAAGATTGCATATCTACAGTCACCAACCATTCTTTCTTTTCCACTGTAACCTCGTCATTTTTTTTCCCAAAAAATGAGAACTCTAATAACGAAAGGGGAATCTTCCACCAACTTTAATGCAGTATCAGCAAAATTGGAAGTAGATTCTGTTGTGGATGTCAATGCTGAAACTGTAGGTCTAAAAGGTGGCACTCTTCATTTTTATGTACTTTTGGAATCTCAGACAAGTTGCCTATAGCTGGTTTTTCAATGTTATAAATACTTGTACATAGTATCAGTAATATTACCATTACCCAAAGGCTCCTACAACCGTCTATATACCTGTTTTTAACATCCCTTAGACGGTCTCATAAAAATTCTTATCTTCTAGTATGTGACTTTGCGTAATATTGGTAATAAATAAGATGTGTTTGTGATGATCATAGACCTCCCTTCATCTGCTTTCATAGTACATGTACTGGGATCATCTTCTAAATTCCTTAATGCTTTTTCATTCACTGTTAAATTATCAAACTTGGTTTTTACTGGTTTAACCAATACATTTCTAATTTCCTTGTCACAATTATCTTCAAATGCCTTAATGACTGTGTGTAGTGGGGATTAAAAACACTAGGAGATAATAAAATTTCTGCAATTCATGTTATGTTTCCCTTTAAACAACATTTTTAAGTTTAATTTCTGTACGTACCCCTTTAAATCTAAACTGGTATGAAAACATTAGACCTAGATGCAGGAACAAATGAAAAACCTTTTTTGTAATAATAGTAATAATAATAAATAATAAGTTAGGTTGAAATAGATTAATGCTTGTGGTTTAACACGTTAATAAATTTAGATGTGAGAGTGTTCAATCTCGCCGTTTGTTCTTACACATGGGTGTCGGAGCCGATCCTCGGCTCCGAGTCGGCCGCTTAGCAAAGCTTTGCATCCAGAAGAAGCTCGAGACCAACCTACCTCCCACAATTCCCTCTGCCTTTACCCCAGATCTAGTTTGCCGCTGCAGCCGATCGCATCGTTTCTACACAGCTCAGACCAACTGGGAAGATAAGATAACCTTTTTTCTTGAACTTTTTCTTCAAAAATTTTAGGATTCTTGACTCTTTTATATTTAGTGTGTGTGTGTGGTCTGGTCAGCCTTTTTCTATTATATATATATATATATATATATATATATATATATATATATATAGTTTAGGTTTACCTTGGGGCCTTCCCCACTACTGCTAAACTTGGATTTTGATACCTGCAATTTTATTGCTAGTTACTTGATAACCTAATTTGACAGTGTTTTTTGTAATAGTGTACTTACTTTTTCTTACAGAATGTCTGAGAAAGCTAAGTCAGGATTTAAGAGGTGTCAGTGTGGGCAGAAGATGTCTGTCACCGACAACCATAGCTCCTGTGTCTGCTGTCTTGGCCCTCTCCATTTACAGGAAGACTGTTCTATCTGTCATTCCTTTAGTGGAAGGGTCATGACAGATAGGCGCAGGAAGCTTATGGACAGAGGTTTTTTGAAGCCTGCCTTCCAGGAGGCTCTTGACAAGTCAGACCAGGCTTCTAGATCCTCGAAGGAGTCGAAGACATCGGAGCCCAGGTCATCGGCTCAGAGTTCTTCGTTTAAGATTCGTTCACCGGTTCCACAGACTTCGGGGCCGAGTGTCGAACTTCTGTCTGTCACCGAGCCTCGAGTCTTGGAACCGGTGGCGGAGCTTCCACCTCCTGCTCTGTTGAGGTCAGCACCGTCCTCGATTCCTTCGACTCGGTCTTCCAGGCCCCTCTCCGACACCGACTTAGATCGTGTGATGCAGAAGTTAATGGAGAACACGGCCCTGTCCAAACTCATTGCAGTCTCCTCTCAATTGGTGTCGAGATTCGAAGGCCTTCCTTTATCTCCATCTGATCCTCCTCCGAGGCCAACTCAGCCTTCGGAGCCGGGAGACGTTGATCTGATGATAGTAGAGCCCTTGGTGCCGGAACTGTCCCTTTCTCGTTCGGCACCGTTGACCTCGACTCCGTCGGAACCATTACCGGACTCGCAGAGCCGACAATATATCCTTGGTTCCGGGACCGAGAGTCGAACCGATGTTTCGGTGCCGACTATCCGCCTCGGCACGGATCACTTCGGCTCCGTCCCCGGGGTCGATGCCCTTGGTTTCCGTGTTGGAGATACCTCCGCGTTCTTCGGAACCGGGGGATTCCTCGGCTCAGAGTCCGGGGGCCTTCGACCTTATGAGGAAGGTATTGTCTTCTCTGACAACCACTTCAGCAGAAGCAACTTCTCCCTCCCATAAAGGTCCGTTGTCTTCTTCTGCACCCACGACTACACAAAAGCGTCGAGCACCAGTGTCTCAGCCACTCCCAGAGGGAGCCCCTTCTTCCTCGGAGGCTTCATCGGATGCCCCCCCCCCGATGACGTCCCGAGGAAAAGATTGTGCAAGAGGAGGCACTTAGATTCTCCACAGGAATCCTTAACATCGGATACTGACTTGGATGAGTCAGAGGGGTCCCCAAAATCACCTACAGAGGATGTCTCCTTTTCTGACATCTTGGAGATCCTGAAACAGAGAGGTGATTGGCAGGCCCTACCCCCTTCTGAGGATGAGTCGGTTCTGCTGAAGGCATTTGGTGCTCGCCCTTCTTCCTCCTGGGTCACTCCACCCTTCGACGAGTTAATGGAATTGATTGCTGGAAGGGCGTGGGAGACACCTGACACAGTGGAACCAGTTCCCAGGAAGCCTAACAAATATATAACTGCCCCTCAGGATAAGGCATATCTCACTAAGGGAGTTCCAGTGGACGCTATGGTGGTGGCAGCTGCCATGAAAAAGGAGATGTCCGAATCTTCCTCATCTGTTCATCCTCCTAACAGAGACTCTAGGACCATAGACAGATATGGGAAGCGCATTTTCAGCTCAGCAACTTTTTCCATGCGATCGCTGAACTACTTGACACACTTCACAAGATTACAGAGGGATCTAGTCAAGGAGTTGGGAGATACCCTCCAGGGTAGTACAGATGCTGCTGTCTCGGATAAGGTTACAGCACAGCTCAATACCCTTACATCTATTGTGAACTCGTCCATGAGGCTCATCTCATATGCGGCCGAAGGGTCGAATAGGGCTGCAGCTTCAGCGATTGCTCTTCGTAGACAATCCTGGATGCTCCTGTGCTCCTTTGCGGAAGCCTTCAAGTCTTCCTTTACTAACGCCCCCTTTGATGGCGCCACTCTTTTTGGCCCCAAAGTAAAGGAGACCCTGACCCGGTGTGAGCAAGAGGGAAAGTCTCTGTCTGCTGTCGGAGTCCGTTTCTCCACCCCATCCAGACCGTACCCCAAAGGGAAACGAGGTGGAAAGATGTGGTTTCGTAAACCCCAGAGTTCTTTCCCAGGCACACAGGGTGATGCCCCTTCCAGAGGCAGAGGGGGGGGGGCAGAGGTGGAAGACGCCACCCTGGCGGCAGAGGGGGTCCACAAAACCAAGGCGACAGGGATACCATCCCGGTGAAGCCTTTCCAGCACTCCTGGGAGGAGGCCCGACTGTCCTGCTCTGGAGGCAGTCTGGGGACGCTTGGCTTTATACCCTCAGGCCTGGCAAAAACCTACATCAGACAAATGGGTAAAAAACAGTATTACCAGAGGTTACAAAATTCCTTTTCTATTCCCCCCGTTACCACAAAAAAGATTCCCAGATGTTCCGCCCCATCTGCGAGAACCTGCAGCTATAGAAATCTCAAAGCTGCTAGAAAAAAAGAGTCAACCAACCAGTCCCGGCGGACCAAACAGGATCCGGAACTTACTCAAGGTTCTTTTTAGTTCCAAAGAAGACGGGACTGGAGGCCAATTCTGGACCAAAGCAGTCTCAATACGCATGTCAAGAAAGAAAAGTTCCGGATGGTCACGCTTCAATCGATCCTTCCGTTCTTACAGAAGGACGACTGGATGTGCTCAATAGATCTCAGGGACGCCTACTACCACATCAAAATGGCCAGAGCGTCCAGAGATCACCTGCGCTTCCGGCTGGGAGCCAGCCACTTTCAGTTTCGAGCCCTGCCCTTTGGTCTAACCTCAGCCCCCAGGGTTTTCACCAAATGCATGGCAGTGGTAGCGTCTCACTTGAGACGCCTAGGATTCCGGATGTTTCCGTATCTGGACGACTGGCTCCTTTCTGCCACCACCGAGCATCAACTGATACAGGCCAGGGACTACACTCTCAGCCTTTGTGTTCAGCTAGGGATTTCGATAAATTTCGAAAAATCTGCGTTACAGCCCTCGCAGCTTATTTCATTTATAGGGGCAGAGCTAGATACCCGTTCTTTGCTCCTAAAACTCCCCTCCGCAAGAATAGCTTCCCTACAAGAACACGTATCTCTCCTACTATTGTCCAAAAAGTCCCCAGCCAAACTAGTCTTGAAAGTCTTGGGACTCATGTCAGCTTCCCTCATTGCAGTTCCCATGGGGAGGCTACACATGAGAGTTCTCCAATGGCTGCTGTTCGTACAGTGGTCTTTCCAACAGTTACCACTGACACACGAGATTCACATTACGAACACCTGCAAAGCACACCTGTCTTGGTGGCTACAGAATCACAATTTCATCAGCGGCCGACCGTTTGTGTTGCCCACACCAACAGCCACAGTGACCACGGACGCTTCCCTGATAGGGTGGGGGGGCATTTTTCAGGGGCAGACAGTCCAAGGCGAATGGACCAGTTTAGAGTACAACCTGCACATCAATGTTCTAGAGATGAGGGCAGTGTTTCTAGCGTTGCTACACTTCTCCCCCCTTCTACCTCTAGGGACCATTGCAGTTCAGACGGACAACATGTCCGTAGTCTGGTACATAAACAAACAAGGAGGAACCAAATCTTACCAGTTGTGCAGAGAGGCCATGAGAATTTGGCAATGGACAGAATCCACGGGTCGCTTTCTGATAGCAACGCACATCCCGGGGTTATCCAACGTCATAGCGGACAGGTTGAGCAGAGCCATCCTGTTACCTCACGAGTGGTCCCTCAACCAGATAGTGGCGGAAAGGATCTTCCACAAGTGGGGCCAGCCTTGCTGCGATCTGTTTGTGTCTCCAATGAACACCAAATGCAGAAGCTACTTTGCCCTTCTTCCCCCTCCAGGGGATGTCCCCAGGGACGCTCTGATTCACGATTGGCCCCCGGGTCTCCTGTACGCTTTCCCCCCTATACCTCTGATACCGAGATTTCTTCAGAAAGCCAAGGACCACGAAAGGACTATAATTCTCATTGCCCCATTCTGGCCTCGACAGATTTGGTTCCCCTTCCTTCAAGCTCACCAAATGCAGGAGCCCTGGATTCTGGACCCGGTGCCAGATCTACTGACTCATTCGTCAGGAGCTCCCCACCCATCACTCCTGTCCCTCAAGTTAGCAGCTTGGCTGCTCCGCTTCCCTACTTAGCCAGGTCTGATCTTCTCTCTCCGGCGGTTCAGGACATTCTGGTAGCCTCTCATAAGGCTTCCATTACTAAAATTTACACCGGTAAGTGGAACAGTTTCGTTTACTGGGCGACTAAACAAAGTTTGGATCCCTTAGTAGCCCCTCTAAACAAGATTTTGGAGTTCCTGTCCATACTGTTTCATCAAGGAGCCTCTACTACTACTCTAAAAGTTCAATTGGTTGTGATTTCGAACTTCCATGTAGGAGAGAACGGAGCGCCCATTATGGCTCATAGGCTTTGTAAAGCCTTCTTGAAAGGGTCCTTTCATCTTAGACCAGCAGTTAGGTTTCCTACAGCTCCTTGGAATCTAAATCTGCTCTTATCCCAACTAATGTTACCACCTTTTGAACCAGCTTCTTCCTGTTCCTTAAAGTTCTTGTCCTGGAAAACTTTTTTCCTAGTAGCTATCACTTCAGCCAGACGAGTATCAGAACTTCAGGCTCTTTCCATTAAGCCGCCATATTTAATTTTTCACCCGGACAGGGTATCATTACGCACCAACCCTTCGTTCCTCCCTAAGGTTTGTTCAGTTAACAACATTAATCAGTCCATTGAGCTTCCCACATTTTTCAAAAACCACTCCAATAAGCTGGAATATATGTTGCACAAGTTGGATGTTCATAGACAACTCAGATTCTACCTAGATAGAACTAAAGACCATAGAAAAGCAGACCAACTCTTTATAGCCTTTGCGGACAACAAAAAGGGCATGGCAGTGACGAAGCGTACTCTTTCCAAATGGCTGACTGATTGTATTACCTTCGTTTATTCTGCTTCTAATCAGAGTTTGCCCACCAAACCGAAGGGACATTCTACTAGGTTGGCTCATGCGGCTCGTCTGCCTTTGGACACTATTTGTGCGGCAGCCACTTGGTCTAAACCACATACGTTCATCACTCATTATAAAGTGGACAAGACTTCCAGGGACAGAGCATCTTTTGGTTCCACTGTGCTCAGGAACGTTCTTCCGTGAGTCACTCGGGGTAACGGAGCTAGGGATGCTACCCATGTGTAAGAACAAACGGCGAGATTGAACACTCTCACATAAAGAAGTTATGTCCTTACCATAACGTTCCATGTGGAGTGTTCATCTCGCCTTTGTTCTTACATTCCCACCCTCCCACCCTCAGGTCTGGAAGAACGTTCGGTTTAGAAGTCTGGCCTGTTTGTCTCCCACTAGTGGTCTCTCTGTTGTTCTACTGGCTTGAGCTAGTTTCGTTCCTTGTGTATACGTAGGTTTTCTTTATAGGGGATTACATTGTTATTGCTGGATCTGGTGGTGTTTTTTTTTTGCAAACTAGATCTGAGGTAAAGGCAGAGGGAATTGTGGGAGGTAGGTTGGTCTCGAGCTTCTTCTGGATGCAAAGCTTTGCTAAGCGGCCGACTCGGAGCCGAGGATCGGCTCCAACACCCATGTGTAAGAACAAAGGCGAGATGAACACTCCACTTGGAACGGTTATGGTAAGGACATAACTTCTTTTTTTATTCACTTCAGTCACCCAGAGCATGTTAGTGGTTGTTTTTATTGTTAACTTAGAGCACACTATACAGACTTGCGGTTAATTGTGTGCACCTGTGGACTTATCTCCCTCTGAGAGCTTGTGCTAAAGGAAAAAAATAGCCAGTAACTTTGGAAATACAAGAAAACTGCCATTTTTCTATGCCTTTCATTGTTTTATTTTTTTGACCTGTTTGTTAAACAACACTTGTTTACAGTTTAAAACAAGGATGTTAATCTAGATACACACCTATTTTACAGGGGAAATTCTTCATTCTACCTATAATGTGATCAGTGGACTAATGCATCCCTCACCAAAGCAGACCAGCATTACATTAACTTTATTTTGCTTCTCTCCAACCTCCATCACCCTGCCACAGAGAAAAGCTTAGCTGCATTACAATTAAGAAAAAAATAATTTCTTGCTTTAATATCTTTAACATACACAGCAGTCTCTGGTAAGACTCCCATCACCACACATTTAAAGTATCTTGACTTCTTCCTATGCAAAATTGTGTATAGTATAACGTGCAGTTTATATCATGTTTTTATATGGATATTAATAAAAAGAAAACAATTGTATTTAGTTACTTCAGTCCCTTCAGTGTCCTCTTAAGCATTAATGGTACCTAGTGGAGTATAGACTTTGCAGTTTACCCATCAGTCAACAAAATTCCAATCTTTCTCTGCCACTATTTCTTACAAAGTCACATTTCACATGTTATTTCTGATGGGATTGCTGCTTTACAGTTTCCAATTTATTCTGTAATTTCACAATATTGCTGGTCGTCTTCCATTTCCCAACACCAGTCTCTGGTTCATATCCACAGTACTCCCAATTCTTGTCAGCAGCTGTGCCATTTTTTTAGAACAGTTACAAAAGTTTCACTGGCAAAGTCTCTGTATGGGCTTTATCAGAAGAATGAGAAGCTGAGTCTCCTTGTGCTTACTAGCTCACTCTGTTAGCTACCCTTTATTTTCTCCTTAACCTGTTCTGCATCCAAAAATTTCTTTGCTACTCCAGGAAAAAAAATACTGTTAAGATAGCTGGGTGCCACAGCAGTTTGAGTCTTGCACCTGTCGTTCAACATTTCCTGATTGTTGGGATAAACTTACTTCTCTTCTGTCTGGTATATATTGAGTAATTATTTCCATTCATTTTTAATGCATTTCTTTTCTTCCACAATTTTGCCAAGAGCAACTCTTTTTGCTAGTGTGATTCATCTTTACTAACATAGGTTTTGGCTGCTTTTGCATGGACAAATTTGGAGCATACACACAATGTGCCCTTTGAGTTAACAAATCCTGCTGTGGAACATCAGTCCATTTGCTTATTTGTATGTTCCTAAAAAGAATGCAGTTTGTTCCATCCTGTTTCTCTGGCATGGCATAGAAAAATCTCTGGTTTTCTCTGTGCAGACTATTTTTGTGAAACAGCTGTTGCTGAGAAGCCTCATGCACAGTCTGTCTTTTCTTCTTTTCTTCCTCTTATTTTTGCAGGTATATCAACTTGTCTGCATCATGTATGCCGCGGTGGTATGGCAGTAGCGTTGTTACCTCACAGCAAGAGGTTCTCCCGTTCGATTCTCAGCGTGGCTTGGGAGTGCCTTCTGTGTGGAGTCTGCATGTCCTCCCCACGGTTGGGCAGCATTTGAAAGACATGCGTGCGTAAATGGTCGTGCCTTCGTTGAAGGTTGGGCGTCGAGCTGTCACCTCAGCGTTTCGTAAAAATCTACTGCCAATCATTAGCGGACCGAAGTTACGCTGTGGTGACCCCTTACCGGGAAAAAGCCAAAAGACAAACGACAAAAAACAACATCAACTTGTCTGCATAGCTAATTAAAGCTGCTTCTAGTTTTTCCAGCTTTTTGTTTTTTGGCAGTATATGTCCTTCTGTGTTTCATTTCTTATAACCATCTCTGAAAGCATATTTATTTTTTATTCCTAATTACTGAAAAGTTTTATCCCGTACTAAAGCCTAAACTTTAACTACTATTTGCTGTGCAAGCTGCAAGATTCTTGCCAGCCAGAATTTCCTCTTATCCTTTTCTAGTGGACTTTCCTTACTTTCTCCACATTGCTTCTATGCTGGCATCCAGGCAATGTAATTACAAGCCAGTAACGGACTTTTATCCATTTTTATTATTTTATTTTTTTTTTCTCCACAGTTGCAGTTTTTCCATCGCTCAAGCTCTCATCAATGTGTTGATCAGTGTGAAGCCATCTTGAAAGTCCTTCAGACCCTTAACATTAGCTTTGAATTCTGACAAGTAAATGTCAGAGGAGTGGCCTAAGTACTGAATCTTGTGGTACTCTGCTACTGACAGTTTTTTTGGAAGAGGTAGAGAAACCCACCTTTATTTCCTGGGTCCTTTTTGTGTACCTTGTACCTTTGTGAACAAATTAAACTTAGATTTCCACTCACATATACTGGGGATATTGGAACATTCTGTGATGTATTTAAACGGGACTGGAATATTTTAAAGACTATAGATGAACTAGATGGATTACTGAATGATGCACCTAAGTTTGCCTTTAAGAATAAGAAAAATCTTAAGCGTCAACTATGTTACTTAGACAGAATAGTTATAATAAGATGTCACCAAGGAAAGGTACTTGTATATGCAGGAATTGCACAGCGTGTCAGTATATGCACTCCTGCTTTAAATACACTCATATGGCTCCAAACTTTGCGATAGTGGCTACACACTACGCTGATTGTAAAACTAAGAATCTAATATATTTTGCTTTTTGCACAGTATGCAACACCTACTATGTAAGCAAGATGAATTGTATGCTTAAGGAGCGTATTCAAGAGCATTGTAGGGGGTATCAATAATCATAAAACTACCAGTGCTCTTTATAAGCACATAGACCAAGAAGGTAGTTCACACATTTTTTACATTTTTTGTTTTGGATATTTTATTAGAAGGGAAGAGAGGTGGTGACATTAAGAATCGCACCGAAGCTTTAGAACAAAAGTGGATTCTTAAATTAACATCTGGTGCTAATGAAATGGTTTGTTTGAAGCCGTTTTTTAAAGTTAGAAGTTTAAAACATTAATGATACAGAAAGATGTATATATGCATACATTTTATTCCATCTAATTTTACATACGTATTCTTGTTTATACTTTATATCTTTACTAAGGCAGCTATTAGTTATTTAACATGTTTCACATATTGTTATTTAATATGTCTAATATGCAGCTACTTAATGTCTTATATACATGTGTATGTGTGTGTGTGTGTATATATGTATATATATATATATATATATATATATATATATATATATATATATATATATATATAATTTTATTATGTCTTTTCACTGTATACTGTTTTTAGGCACTGTGGTCTTTTAATGGCAATTCAGTTTACAAAGTGTCAATTGCTCTATGCATTTAAGTTGAGAAACTGTTTGTTTGAATGTAGTCTGATGAAGCAACCACAGAGGTCATGAAAACTCTTACTTTGAGCTCTTCAATAAAGATTTTTTTGCATTTTTTATCGAAGCACTATTGTGTTTATCCTGAACAGTCATGGTGGTTTGGCTCTGCTCTTTTGTTGTCGTATTTTTACTTTGTGTCCTGCATGTTCCTTTTTTAGTTTAGCCAGAGCACTTTTTTGCTTCTTAAGAGTTAAATTTATTTTTCTGTGAAATTAGTTTTTTTTTTCTTTTGTTATAGAGCCCATTTATATTGAGGTTCCACCGCAGGGATTTATTCTTGAATGTGGAGCTATATTCATTTCTTAGGGGACAGATGCTTTTTTATAGGTACTTATATGTACGTAGAATAATAGTGGAGTCTTCTTATTGTAAAGTGCTTTTGAGTTTAACCAGTTCATCACTCCATTTTAGTTGATTAACTTTCACAGAATTTCAAAATACCACAGTATTGGAAATTGCTTCAGGCCTCAGTCATAGGATGAATTTGACTGATTTGTCTTATGGTTTGCTTAGGCAGGATGTTAAAGTTGTTGAGGAGCAAAGGTACGCTATATTTGTAAGGACTGAAATCCAGGATTTTGCTGCTAATGGCTGAAGTGCACATTAACTGGTCCAGAGAGCTTGTATTGATGAAGGCCAGCCATTTATATATATATATATATATATATATATATATATATATATATATATATATATATATACACACACACATACAATACTGTGTACGACTTTTAGTTTATGAAAGGGTAGTTGAAGTTTCTTAGGAAATGGATGTTTGGCTTAATACAAAGAAATTCCATTCTAGTTACGCAGGATGTGTAGGCTGTGTGGACGTGGAGGTGGTCATATAGTTAGCTATGCTGTGATAAGGGATTTTGTTAGTAGTAAATTGGACAGATAAGAGTTCCTAGGTCATTATCTTGTCTAACAAATCTGAAGGTGATTGTTTTTAAAGAATATGAGAACATCACTGCCTTTAGTGCTTTTGTCTAATGCAGTGGGTCTCTGTGTGGTATTGGAAACCTGCACTATTAAGTCCTTTCACTAGTCTTGAACCAGGTCTGTGTGATGATGCATAATGGATATTTTTCCAGGTAAGGAGTACTTCTAGGGAGTAGAGTTGCTTTGATAAGTATTGTAGTATTAAGCAACAATGCCTTCATGTTATTCTACTTCTGTTATGCTAGAAGCTTTAGAAGGCTGACATTGTGTTAACAAAAGCACTTTGTGGGTGCTCAAAGACTTCACCAGAAGGTAAGCCAGTTATTGTAGACAGTGATCTTTTGTTTGTATTGTGGTGGTGGTCTTTTTAATGGTAGAATGCTGCTCAGTGCTAGGTTTGTTGCAGTCTTAGACATGTATTCCAAAAGCTCCATCATGTTTGTTCGTAGAGTCAAGGGAGTTGCATGTTAAGTCAGTTGCACCCACGTGTACTATAACTGTCACATGTGTGCTTGTGGTGCAAGGACACAAGTACTTGTGCAATAAATAAAATGCAGGCATTTGATAGACAACTGACCTTGACCTTGTCAGTGCTTGGCCTGGTGAGTGGTGCATTGGGATGTGTTTCTCTCTGGAGTCACCTCTGCCTAGGATATGGAATTGTATGGAAGTTTGCCTCAATGGATTTTACTCAGAATCATCTGCCAAAAAACACTTAGAAAATAAAAATCAAAATAGAAATCAAAATCTAATAATCTGTAATTCAGGTACTGAATATGGTCTGGGAGATAGAAGAAGTAGATGGCGGTTTCTTTAGAAAGCAGAAGGTTAAAACTGCGTATAAATAAACGGAATTTGTAGGAACAGTAATGTTGGAGTGAATAACTGTTAATGTGTACCCATGTCTGCAATGGTGGAAGTTAAATCTTTTTTAAATAAAATCTCCGACTATAACATCTGAGCTAAAAATCATGCTTATTTCTGAGAAAATGTGATATGTCTGTAATTTTAAATGTCAGTGTTTTCACAACATTTTAGCAAGTGCAGAGTAATATCCACATGTTGACGGTGCTATTGTTTCTTTACATTTTAGACCTCTCAGCTTATGCAATTTTCTGTATAAGACTAAAAAGCATCATGCCTGAACATTTTATGAAAATGTCTGATAGCATTGTCATTGTAGAGATGTTGGCATTTATTGGTCAAGGCAAATTTAGGTCAAAATGGTTATCATAAAGTGAGAAACTTTAACATTTAGAAAATATTCTGATAAAGATAAAGTTATCACTTCTGCTCAGAGTAAGAGGTAAAGTTTTCAAAAATGTGTAGTAGTGTTGGTTGTTGTGAATTCAGGCTTTAAAAAATTGTGCATAAAAGTTGGGATTTTATTCTTTTTAATGTGTTAAAAAAAAAAAAAAAACTTTTTAGTAATTGCTCATTCCTCCAAGATGGTTTCTTTCTCTGGAGTGGGGGGTCCCTGTAATGATGAACATAAGTTAATTGAAGGCAAATATCATCTGCAGCTTTACTGTATGTAGTTGCAGTTACCCCACCATTGCAGATGTTCTTCATGTTTCACTGTTGCGGTCATCACATTTGGGTTATCTGCCTGCAGGTAGCCCTCAGCTGGCCTGAATACCAGAGTCTTCGGATTTCTGCGGATACTGTCGCTTCTTCCATGATGTCAGGTCGTCAGGGGTATAAAACATGCACCCGACGCCATTACATCAGTCTTTCTTGCCGTGCGGTGCCAGAAGCAGTTCGCAAGTGCCGGTCGGCCATCTCCTGAAATTTTCGTTTTCGAGTTTCAGACCCGAAGTCTTCAAAAAAGATAAGTACCCCGTTGGGGATCCTTTTTTCTTGCTCTAACCGATGTCAAAAAAAGTTAACAATTGCCTTGCCTATGGAAAGCAAATACCTCATAGAGATTTTCATTCTTACTGCATCACCTGTTTAGGCCCAGACCACGACGTCCCTCGATGTCGGTTTTGTGCCTTGTTCAACCCCTGAACTATTCGTCGTTGGGCTATTTTTGTAGCCAAATACTTTCTTTCTCTATCTCCGTACTCCAAAATGGCTTTGTTAAGCTATCTGACTACCGATCTTCCAAAAACACGTAAGGATAAAGACAGACAGACCACACAGGTCCAAAGCTACTGACGACGCTTCTGTTAAGCTAGTCACCAGTCCGCCGGTACTCAGTGAGGTGCTTTCGGAGCCCCTGATACCTGCTACTACACATTCGTAGGCCTTTACTGAGACCCATTCGGAGTCCGGTATGCCGCGAGATGCTTCTTCGACTATGGAACCTGCAGATGTCTCTACCTTGGATGGGTCCAGAGCCGCTGTGCAGGCCCTGGCTTCTGAGGGTTTGTTCAAGCCTACAGACTTTAATATTAAACTGGCATCGTTTCCATCTAGAAGTACAAAATTCCTCAGGCCAAAAACTCGCACTACGCCTAGAAAACAGACGTCCAAACCACAGACTCAGGCCCATATGCCTCAACAACAAATGCTTAGAATGGCTGAAGACCTTATTACCTTAATTAGGGGAAGCCAGCCTTTTCCCTCTAAGAGACCTAGAACTGATTTTCTTTTTGATTCTTCTGATCAGGAATCTGATATCTCTGCTCCTTCTGATTACCAGGATTTGCCCTTATCTACTTATGAGGATTGTGAAGCAGAGGATTCCATTCCCTCTGCTTCCCCTCCAGAAGATTTTTCTTTTGGTGAAACCTTGCATACCCTTAATGAGCATTTCCGCTGGGAAAGCCAGGGCTATTCTGAGTCCAAAAAGAGACTTAGGGAATTCTTACTCCTGCCTCAACACAGGCCTCTAGCTATCCCTCCTGTTCTGGACATTATAGATGATGCTTTCTTGGAATCTAGCCTTACCCCAGACACTTTACCTCCAGCTCCTAGAAAACCTGACAGGTACTACAGAGTTCCTGACTCTCACAAGTTCCTCTTCACGAATCCTACTGTGGATCCAGAGACCATTTCCCAAGGACCAAAAGGCATTAAGGCTACTGCTGCCAAAAATCCTACCCCTTCTGATAGAGATTCTAGAGCCTTAGACAGATGGGGTAAGAAGGTATACACTTCTGCTGCTTTGGCCATTAGGGCTTTAAATTGCCAGTTTCATGTGTTTAACTATCAGCAGCGTATTATGGGACTACTTAAACAGAAAATTATATTGATTCTGAACTGTGCTGAACACAAAGACTTGCAAGGTTTAATGCATTCTGCAGAACAAGTTGGTAAACATACTTTGCAATGTAGGTTTGACACTTTAGAAGCATCTTGCAGGGCTGCTGTCACTGGGACTGTACTTAGAAGGCATGCTTGGCTTAAGGAACAAAATTTGCCAGATCATGTTAAAGATAAATTACTAGATGCACCCTTAAACCAAGACCGCCTTTTTGGCAACAAAGCAGAAGTCCTCAAAAGGATGGAGGAAAAAGCTAAATCTATGCAAACTGTTAAAGATTTCCTACAAGTACAGCCTCCCAGATTCTGTAGGCATTGGCCTTCAAAGAACTGGTCCTTTCCAGGCCTTTCAGTTCAAATCCATGAACAGCAGACCACCAAGACTTTATTCTCAGGCTACGCACAGATCTAAGCAGTGGGGGGCTCCCACTTCCACAGCAGGGAGCAGTAAGCCACCCCCCTATGGAAAAATGGCACAATGACTTAACCTTAACCCTTCCAAGCCCTGCTCAACTACTTGCTCTCTTAGGAGGAAAGCTTGCCCTGCATGCAAAAAACTGGGAACTCATTACCCTGGACAAATGGGTTTTGAACATAGTTTCCCAAGGATACAAATTCCACTTCCACACACTACCAACCCCAAATCAATGGGTGGAGGACCAACAGCAGGTTCTCTCTCTTCTCAGTATCAGGGCTATTCAACCTGTCCCAGCAGAACAAAGGTGACAAGGTTTTTATTCAAGACTTTTTCTGGTACCCAGAAAAGAATACTCCTGGCGTCCTATCCTGGACCCCTCTATTCTCAACACCTTTCTGGTGGTTCCAAAATTCCAAATGCTAACTCTGCAACAGCTTCTTCCTATGTTAGCCAAGGATCCCTGGCTGGCAACCCTAGACTTAAAGGAAGCTTTCCTGTGCACATCCCAATAAGAGGATCCTGCAGACAATACCTACGTTTCAGGGCGGGCTCCATGCACTTTCAGTTTTCTGCACTTCACTTTGGCTTATGTACTGCGCCCAGGATGTTCACAAAGTGTCTAGCTCCAGCCATTGCATTTTGCAAGCAAAGAAATATTAAAATTTACCCATACTTGGACTATTGTCTGATTCAGGCAGAAAGCCAGGACTTGCTATTACAACACCTGGCATTTGTAAAGAAACTTCTAACCTCACTGGGGTACACCATCAACAAAAAGAAATCTCACCTAGTACCTTGCCAGCAGATTGTATTCCTGGGAGCAAGCTTGAACACAACTTCCCAGATGGCATTCCTCACTCCGGAGAAACAAGTTTATTTGACAACCTACTTCAAACTGTTGGCCACAAAAACCCAGCTATCTGCAAAGAAAATACTGCAAGCTCTGGGGTTCATGGCCTCTTGCATTCTGCAAATTCCATATGCAAGACAGCATATGAGGAAACTCCAATGGTATCTAAAACGTCTATAGTGTCAACATTCTCAGGACCTGGAAACAATGATTCCTATCGATCCTTGTCTAAGGACAGGGTTTCTTTAGTGGGCAGAGGCCTGCTACCACAACAAGGGACTGCCTTTCACTCTACCCCCTGCTGCCCAAACCCAAACAACAGACGCATCACACTATGCATGGGTTGGCTCACATGGCAGGGCAGTGCATTCAGGGCAAATGGAACCAGAGACAGATGCACGTGCATATCAATCAAAAAGAAATGTTAGCTCTACAGAATGCTCTGACAGCCTTCAAAGACCGTACTCTTCCAGGACAACTATTGGTAAAGACAGACAACACCACATGTGGTACATAAACAAGCCTGGGGGAACCCACTCGTACCCTCTCTGCAGACTAGCCATGGGTGTGTGGAACACAGCCTTGCACTACCAAGTACACCTACAAGCACAATTCCTGCCAGGCAAACTAAATTCACTGGCAAGATGACATAAGCATAAATCTCATGGACCCACACGAATGGAAACTAGAACCCTAAATATTTAACCTCTTGAGGAATAAATGGGGGACTCCAGAGGTAGACCTGTTTGCCTCCCCTCAGAACTACCAATTGAACAAATTCTGCACAAGAACTCCCCACAGTCAAGCTTGGAATGTGGATGCCCTGTCCTTTACCTGGGAAAGCTTCTCTGTTTATGCCTTTCTTCCTCTGCCTCTCCTCTCAAAGGTTCTACTAAAGATCAAACAGGACAAGCCAAGGACAATACTGATAGCACCAAACTGGCCAAGCCAGCACTGGTACCCCCTTGCCACTGACTATGACACTGCTACAACCATGGCACCTGCCTCAGACCCCTTCCCTGCTGTCCCAGCAGGCGGGCCAGATTCTGCACCCTCAGCTTGAAACCCTGAACCTTGCAGCCTGGCCAATTTCCTTGAGCCCTCCTCTAGCATCCCTCAGTGAGCAGGTGCTGGATGTCATTCTGGAGGCAAGGAGTCCTAGTACCAGAAAATCCTATGCTGAAAAGTGGAAAAGATACTGTTTCTGGAGCCAGGCTCAGGGGATGGGCACACTGGTGCCCAGCTTACCTCATATTCTAGAGTACTTAACAGAAATGCTACGCCAGGGCCTGTCCTTCTCATCAATTAAGATTCATGCCTCTGCCATTTCAGCACATTATAATATTGAGCCACCCCTCTTCTCTCGCCCCTTGATAAAACAGTTCCTTAGAGGGGCCAAAAATTTAAGACCCCCCCCCCCCCCAAGAGAGTTCCCACTGCAGCCTGGGACCTTAACTTTGTATTGGAAAAGCTCAATTTTCCCCCCTTTGAGCCAGCTGCAACAGTAGAGTTGAAATTCCTTTCTTGGAAAACAGCCTTCCTTCTAGCCATCACTTCAGCAAGAAGAGTGTTTGAATTACAAGCCCTCATGGCAGTGGGAACCCTTCATTATCTTCCATGTGGACAGGGTTTTTCTCAGGACTAATCCTTCCTTTATGCCTAAGGTGGTGTCTAGTGTGGCCCTAAATCAGTCCATTCATTTGCCTACTTTTTTTTCCGTAATCCACAAAACAAAGGGGAACGAATACTGCACTCTCTGGACATGCACAGACAACTTAGATTCTGTTTGGACAGGACTAAGCCTCTCGGAAAATCTGAGCAGCTGCTAGTTGGCTTTCCTGCAGGGGCAGAGGGGAAGGCCGTTTCAAAGCAAACCATTTCCAAATTGATAGCCCATTGCATTCATTCCTGCTACAAGCACCATGGAAAACCTACCCCACAGGGGTTAAGATCACATTCCACCAGGGCTACATCTACCTCTACGGCATTTCCCTACCAGGGACGTCCTAGAAGCTGCTACCTGGAGCTCTGTACATACCTTCACCAAGTATATTACCACCTGTCTATCTTTTCTAAATCCAGAGCTGTATTTGCCACAGCAGTCTTGCGGGGGGTTAATAGCTGGCCCTAATGCTCTTTAACTGCCTCCTCCCTTCCTTAGCTTTGGGAATCAACCCAAATGTGATGACTGCAACAGTGAAATACGAAGAACATGGTACAGTTGTGTACACTTACCATAAATGTAGATGTTAGAGTCTATTCACTGTTGCAGTCCTGGTTACCCTCCCTTCAGCACCCTGACTTCTCTTGGCTCTACCTTTCCTTCTTGTTTGGTATATATTTTTTCTTGTGTATTTGCTTTTTGATTGGGGTGTACCTTACCATATAATTGCTTACTATTGTGGGGGCACCTGACATCTGGGGCAAGAAAAACTGATGTAATGGCATCGGCTGCATGTTTTATACCCCTGGCAACCTGATGTCATGGAAGAAGCGACAGCATCCAACACAGAAATCCGAAGACTCTGGTATTCAGGCTGGCTGAAGGCTACCTGCAGGCAGATGACCCAAATGTGATGACTGCAACAGCGAATACACTCGAACATCAACATTTATGGTAAGTGTATACAACTGTACTTTACTCCGTCACTGTGTACTATGGATTACTGAAAACTGCACACTATCACTGTACACGTATGGCTTTACATTCCCCTACTTATTTATAGCTTCATTTGAACAACCAGGACTGCAAGACACTCCTTCAAAGTGCATGAGTTGACCAAAGCATGCTTTGACTTTAGGACAAGACAACTGTATAGTCAACGCATGCACTACTAAAAAGGTTGACCTAACGCACACTTCAGAACTACAACCATATAAATATATTTGTATTTATAGGTCCATATTATTGCATCAAATTTAAAGAATTTTGAACTTTATATGTTTGAGGCCATATGATCAAAGCTTTGTAACTTTGATGTATTCTACAGAGATTGAGGTGCAATCAGGATCAGGGAATTTTCCCTTTGCCCAGTGTAGTACGATCTCTGAATTGGTATATATAATTAGCAAGGGGGTTGCAGGGAGCTCCCCCACACTCAAAAAACATATGTTTTTATTAGGTTTGAAGAACTAAATGATTTAGATGAGAGAGTGGTACATTGTTTTAGGTTTGAGGTGGTGTCATGGCTAGAGGTGATGGCTCATTAATGATGTCGGGGACAAAGTTGTGGGGATGTTAGTTTTTAGGCAGGGTTAATATAATGGGAGGCAGAATTTAGGTGGTTAGAGTTGATGTCCTTCAAGGATGCATCTGCAGTCATCACATATGGGTTGTCCTGCCTCAGGCAGCCCTTCAGTCGGCCGGATTCCAAAGTCTGGGTCTGGCCTCGGCTGATGTCGCACTTTCCCCGACGTCAGAGCATCTGGGGTATAAAAGCATCAGCCGACGCCATCTTCCTCAGTCTTTCTTGCCGCGTGGTGCCCGAAGCAGAAGCAGTTCGCAAGTGCCGGTCGGTCAGCTCCTGTGATTCAGCTACCGAAGACTTCGAAAAAGCTAAGTACCCCATTGGGGACTCTCTCTTGCCTCAGCCGATGTCAGATAAAGTTAATAATTGTTTAACCTGTGGGAAACAAATACCTCATAAGGATTTCCACTCTTACTGCCTTCCCTGCCTAGGCCCAGACCACGACGTCTCGGCCTGTTAAGCCTGTGCTTCCTTCAACCGACGAACTCTTAGACGTCGGTCGGAGTTTGCAGAGGAGTTTTTCGGGGCTAGTTTTGCTTATAAAATGCCGTCGGAGACTCCGACTTCGCATTTAGTCAAAAAACGGAAGGACAAGGATCGACACATGCGGGCCGCGGTTTCGGCTGAAACCTCGGTCAGGCCTACTGCGAGTGTCTTGGTCTCGGCTGAAACAGAGTTTTTGGCTCTTCCTACTACCGAAACCACACAACCGACTACCTCGGCCCTGGAGGCCCCGGCCGAGTCGGTCATTGAATTACCTACTGAAACCAGTGTCCAGGAACCTTCCGACACCATTACTGTAGATAAGTCTACTCCTGCACGTGGTGCAGCCAGACCCCCTGCTTCCATGTCCATTAAGGCTTTCTCTAGGGCTAAGGCTGCTAAACTTTCTAAGGCTTTGCCTCCCAAAGTTTCCTCTCAGAGACCTTCTTCTAGCTCTCAGATTCTTACCCTAGCAGAGGATCTGATTTCATTAATTAGAGGCTCCCAACCTCATCCGGACAGGGGCTCTCAATCACCTCCGGACAAAAGGCCCAGGGTTGAGCCCTCTGATCCACAGTCCTCGGATGAGTCCACGGATAGCTCTGCTCTGTCAGACCACCAGGAGGAGGCTTATTCGGCCTACGAGGATTCTGATGCTGAAGAATCTATTCCCTCGGCCTCCTCTCCTGAAGAGTTTTCATTTGGAGAAACATTACACACTATGAGAGAACATTTTCAATGGCAGGGTCAGGAATTCTCTGATTCCAGAAAGAGATTAAGGACCTTTTTACATTTACCTCAGCACAGGCCCTTAGCTATACCTCCTGTTTTGAATGTAATTGATGATGTCTATTCAGATGCTTCTACTGCCCCTGACTCTCTCCCTCCAGCTCCTGCCAAACCTGATAGGTACTACAGGGTCCCGGATTCACATTTTCACCTGTACAAGGCCTACTCTGCTGATCCAGAAACTATTTCCCAGGGCCCTAAAGGGGTTGCAGCTGCCACTGCTAAAAATCCTCTACCCTCTGAAAGGGAGTCCAGAGCATTAGAGAGATGGGGTAAGAAAGTGTATACTTCTGCAACTCTTTCCATGAGGGCATTAAACTGTCAATTCCATATGATACAGTATCAAGAGTATTTACTAGATGAATTGCATAAGAAACTGTCCTCTTCTGAACCCCTTGATCGTAAATCCCTTCAGGATCTGGTGCATAACTCCCAGCAGGTTAGTAACCATTTCTTGCAGTGTGGTTATGATGCATTGGAAGCTTCATGTAGATCTGCTATGACAGGTGCAGTTATACGTAGGCATGCCTGGCTGAAGGAACAATCTCTGCCAGACCATGTTAAAGCTAAGCTTTTGGATGCTCCTATGGAAAAGCAAAAATTATTTGGTTCCACGGCTCAAGAGGTTTTAAATAAATTTGAAGAAAAGGCAAAATCTGTGCAAACAGTTAAAGACTTTCTGCAAGTCCAACCACCGAGATTCAGCAGAAATTGGCTTACTAAGAATTGGTCCTTTCCGGACTCAGACAGATCTCAAAGAGGCAGAAATAGACGTGCCAGAGGTAGAGGGCAAGCTAGAGGCTCCTACAGAGGCCGTCAGTGGCAGCCTCCCAACCAGAGAGGTAGTGCAGGAACTACAACTGCTACACCAGGACGAACTCAATGACTTTGGCTCCGCCGACCAGGGCTCAATTAGAAGCACCTTTGGGCGGAAAGCTTTCTTTATTCTCAAAAAATTGGCACAGCATTACAGGGGACACATGGACACTGCAAATAATAGACAAAGGATACAGGTTCCATTTCCACTCATTGCCAAAAAGAAAAGGCATGCCAAACCTGCCACCAAATCAGAGGGCAGAGGCTTTGAAGCAAATTACCAACTTAATGCAAATGAAAGCCATAGAAAAGGTACCTCTTTCAGAACAAGGCCAGGGATTTTACTCAAGATTATTCCTTGTTCCAAGAAAAGAAAATCAATGGAGGCCTATTCTCGACTTGTCCGCACTGAAAACGTACCTCATTGTGCCAAAATTCAAAATGCTGACTCTACAGCAACTCCTTCCCATGCTGGGCAAGGGGTCTTGGCTGGTGACTCTAGACCTCAAGGAGGCATACCTGCATGTCCCTATCCGACAAAGCTGCAGAAGACACCTCAGATTTCTTGCAGGGTCAGAGCATTATCAATTCTCAGCATTGCCCTTTGGCTTATCTACTGCGCCCAGAGTATTCACGAAATGCCTGGCATCAGTAATTGCACACTGCAGACTTCAGGGGATTCAAATCTACCCTTATCTGGACTGCCTAATACAAGCGGACAGCAAGCAAACTTTGTTAAAGGACTTGGACTATGCCATCCACCTGTTACAGGCCTAGGGATATACAGTCAACATCCACAAATCAAGACTGGTTCCATCCCAAAGAATAACTTTTCTGGGTGCGGATCTAGACACAACCACCCAGATGGCTTTTCTCACAGAAGAAAAAAAAGAACAGCTACCAGTTTGCTTTCAGAATCTCACAAGACAAACTCAGATGACTGCAAGGAAAATCCTGCAGGCCCTGGGTTACATGGCATCTTGCATTCTTCTGATTCCACAAGCAAGGCTTCATATGAGGAAATTACAATGATACCTAAGAAGTTTATGGACTCAGCACAGTCACAGCTTAGAAGCTCTGATCCCACTCATTCCTTGCCTTCAAAAGGAATTCCTGTGGTGGGCTCAAGCCTGCCGGTCGAACAGCGGGCTGCCCTTCAGCAAGCCAAGAGCCAACCAAACCATCACCACGGATGCTTCAGACCAAGGTTGGGGAGCGCACATGGAGGACAGATGTATACAAGGGCTATGGTCACAAAGAGAGCTGCACATGCACATAAACCAGAAGGAATTGCTGGCAGTGATACACGCAATCGAGGCCTTCAAACCTTTCCTTCAGCAAGGCCACCTGCTCATAAGGACAGACAACACCACAGTTATGTGGTACATAAACAAGCAAGGAGGCACCCATTCCTACCCTCTTTGCAGACTGACAATGAACCTATGGGAACTAGCATTGAAACTCAACATACAGCTACAGTCCCAATTCGTGCCAGGGAAAGACAATACACTGGCAGACAGCTTAAGCAGAACTACCATGGATGCACACGAATGGATGCTACACCCAGACATCTTCTTACAAATCACACAATCATGGGGAAGGCCGGAAATAGACCTGTTCGCTTCCCCCCTAAATCATCAACTGAAGAAATTCTGCTCAAAGACATACCACCCACAAGCATGGAAGGTGGACGCTCTCTCTTTCAGCTGGAAAACTCTAACAGTGTATGCTTTCCCACCTCTTCCACTAATGACCAAGGTCCTACTGAAGATCAGGACAGAGCAGCCCAGAGTAATCCTGATAGCCCCAAACTGGCCAAGACAGCACTGGTACCCACTGTTAAAGAGCTTGTCACAGACGAAACCATGGCCTCTCCCCCTATGGCCACTCCTACTGACGCAGCACAATTTCAGGACTTCTACACTCCAACCTGAAAACCTTGCAGCTAACTACCTGGAGAATACCATGACTCCTCCTCGGGATAACCTATCCCAGAGAGTGAAGGATATTATTATGGAAGCTCGCTGACCTTCCACAAGGAAGGCATATACAGCAAAATGGAAAAGATTTCACACCTGGAACACAGCAAAGGGCCTAGATGTGACTGTGATGAATATGGCATATATACTGGAATATTTGGCAGAATTGTCCCACAGTGGCCTGTCTTACTCTTCCATCAAGATACATGCCTCAGCAATCTCAGCAGAATACAATCTAAATCCACCTGTCTTCTCTCACCCTCTACTAAGACAGTTTCTAAGGGGAATCAAAAACATTAATCCTCCAAGGAAACCACCTCTACCTACTTGGGACCTGAATTTCGTGTTGGAAAAACTAACGCTTCCTCCCTTTGAACCAGCAGCATCGGCAGATGTACAGTTTTTGTCTTGGAAAACTGCCTTCCTTCTGGCCATAACCTCAGCAAGAAGAGTATCTGAGCTACAAGCTTTAATGGCGGTGCAGCCATTCCTTATCTTTCATCAGGACAGAGTTTCTTTGAGGACCAATCCTACATTCATGCCAAAGGTGGTATCCAGGGTATCTTTGAACCAAGCTATTCATTTGCCTACATTCTTCCCACAACCTCAAAATAAAGGGGAGAGACTTCTGCACACCCTGGACATACACAGACAACTACGCTACTACTTGGACAGAACTAAAAGTTACAGAAAGACTGACCAGTTGTTTGTAGCATTTGTTGCTGGGGTACAAGGAAAAGCAATTTCCAAACAGACAATTTCGAAATGGATAGGAAATTGCATTAGTTTTTGTTACTCCTTTCATGGAAAGACTGTGCCAGCTAACATTAGACCTCATTCCATGAGAGCCACAGCCACCACCACAGCCTTCCTAAGAGGGGTGGCTACCAAAGACATTTTAGAAGCTGCTACATGGAGCTCCGTGCATACATTTGCCAAACATTACAATTTGCCTTTATACTCCAGATCCAGAGCAGGTTTTGCTGCGGCAGTCCTGCAGGGTATCTTAATTACACCATCCTTCACTTAGTACCTCCACCCCCAGTTTGGCTATGGTATTCTACCCATATGTGATGACTGCAGATGCATCCTTGAAGGACATAGTACAGTTTTGTACCTAGCATAAATGTAGATGTCCGATAGGTATGCATCTGCAGTCAGGTTTACCCTCCCTCCTACCCCTCTGTGGTATTCCTAGGGTGCTTACCCCTCTTTTAGCTAGCTGGGGGAATCTATTATGGTGTATTTGTTTGATTATACATGTATATATATATTTTTGCAAATGTTTGGAATTTTATTGCATTTATCCAAATTTAGCCTTCCTAGAGGGCACCTGGCATCTTGGGGCAAGAAAAACTGAGGAAGATGGCGTCGGCTGATGCTTTTATACCCCAGACACTCTGACGTCGGGGAAAGTGCGACATCAGCCAAGGCCAGACCCAGACTTTGGAATCCGGCCGACCGAAGGGCTGCCTGAGGCAGGACAACCCATATGTGATGACTGCAGATGCATACCTATCCGACATCTACATTTATGGTAGGTACAAAACTGTACTTTGCTGTTCTCCACTGATGTTACATTTTCTGCAGGATGAGGGCACTTGCCCCCAGTACAGAGTTTTGGGAGCTGCAGTACATAGCTTCTTATTGAAATGTTGGCACTCAAAATGCTGAGTGCAGATAAACTGAAAAAAGACTGAAAACACAGAAGAGCGAATATCTATAATCATTCTTCTCCTTTAACTTTTTTTGCAGGGAGGCAAGCCCCCCACAACCCCCATACTTTTAAATACCAGCTCAGAGATCCGTCATACCTTGGAGTAAATGGAATATTCTGAGAAATGGCATCTCAGACGTAATCTGTTAAACCTTTTTTTTTTTTGGCCACTCAGTCTCTGCGTTTTAGGACGAGCTGTAGCGGGTCCTGACATTTCAGATTGTTAGCATATTTTAAAAGGTGCCATATGTAATATGTTTGTTTTGACAAGGTAAGAAATGTAGAATTAGCAAGGATAAGTTGAGAATGCAAAAAGTGTTTCAGGGGTATGGTACACCTGACTTTCAGACAATGTGCCACTGTTGTAAATTTGAAGCAGTGAATGAGGTTTTCAGAACCCATGATGGGTTATTTGTGACAAGAGCTGTATAGCTTGAAGGGAGGCTATATACAGAAAGATTGAAAGAGGCACTGGCAAGGAAGTAGGTAGAAAGGAGATTACTTGAAAACCTTACCAAAAGCATTGCAGAAAGCCTGAAAGTAGACCTGTAAGAGCTGATGGGGACAGAGTGAGTAAGTGGAGTGTTAGATGTGTGGATGTCTTGATGGACTGGATTTATTGGATTTAAGACCAAGTAGGGTAAAGAACGATAGGAATGACAGACTATTGGAACATAAGTAAAATAAATACGAAATAAATAATTTGAATTAAAGACTAAAGTAGGGTGAGAAACGATAGGAACAACAGACTATTGAAACGTAAGATGAACATATCTTAGCAGAGTTGGTTTGTACATAAGGGTAGAATGGAGGTAACTTATAGAGATCAGAGAGAATGAAACAGTGGAATATATGTCCATATTGAAGACAAACTAGAAGAAATAACGAAGTGAGAGATAAGGATAGTATTTCAGAAGAGGTTTGACAGGTGGCAAAGAAGCTTAAAAGGGTTAGAGCTGGTATACATTATCCATATGAGACTTTTTACATAGCTGGCATCCCATTCCCAGATGGATAAATAGTTAAGGGTGTTGGTAAGAAGCGGTATGTTCGAAATATAGAAAAGGGGTGGGCAGGCTCAATAAATGTAGTTATTGCATCAAAGTTCAGAGATTGTTGTGAGTGGAAATGGGGAGATGCAGGAAGGGATTTGAGGATAGTTGACTGATTTGCTTCCTGGAGTAGAGGGAAGGAGGTCTAGATGCAGCAAAACTGAAAAGGTAGAATTACATTTGGATCTGGTATGGATGAAAAACTTCATTACAAATCATTGCACAGAACCTGAAATTTTGATAGGTAGAGAAAATGTTGGAGGAGAAATGGGAACAAAATTAAGTGAATAGTGGGTGTAAAATAGTGATTGTAATAGTTCGGAGACTGGGGTTTAAAACTTAAGGATTGGCGTTTACAGGACTGCTTAGAGCATATAGAAAAACATGCTGTGTGGGAAGAGCCATGACCATAAGTAGTGAGGAGGAAGGGAAGAATGTTACCAATATATGAGTGAGTGGAGCAATTATGGTTTAGATAGAATGTTAAGTCTAGATAAGTGAGCTAGAGAGTTGACTATCCTTGTGCAAGAGTGTTAAGGTAAGAGCTTACAGCCCCCAGGTATGTAAAAGTATGTGTGGAGGGGTAAGAGCTTACAGCCCCCAGGTATGTAAAAGTATGTGTGGAGGGGTAGGTGGGATGCTATGCAAGGTACAAATTGATAAGTGAAACTGTAGTCTGAGGAGCTCTTTTCTCCATCAGGAAGTAATTAAGATTATTCATCCATACAGGTTTCCTCAAAATGCAATATATAATATGCATTATGCCCTATAGACGTTATCAAGCCTAATTTTGTGTTTGAGTAGAGAGATTTGTATTCTGATGTAATGTAATTTATTTATTCTTTTTTTTTTCTTTTGGAGTGATTATTTTCCTAGTCATTGGCTAGAAAGGCGCACTTTAGAATGACTCCTAATAGCATTTTGCATGCCTACCAGCACATACCATAAAGTGCATAGTATGTATTATGTGCCTTTTGATGTACATAAAGCTTAGAAAAATCTTACAGGAGAAAATGCTTCTAACTGGCTTAATTTGAAGGGACTCTCTCTATGAAATCAATTTCTGGTGATAGTCCCATTGAATCTGAGAAGGGTTTACATAGATAATGCCCACAGCTAGCAAACCTTGGCAGTGATAACTTAGTCCAAGCGTTATGAAGATGGGGACATTTACAGTTGAGTAACTTACACAAGTTTTACTGAATAAAGAAAGCACCAGACAACGTTTAGCTGAAGCAGGAATTGAAGTGCTTAACATCTGTAATCCTGTGGGTATTGAACTCCACCCTGGTAAATGTTACTGCACTTTCTGAAACCAAAAATTTTATATAGTTCTGCTCCATTTTATTTTCAGTTGATCAGAATTAGCCCATAGAGGTGGTAAAGATCCCAGAGTTGTTGTTATAGAATACCCAGACTGCAGCCATAGCTGATTAACGGAGGCACAATTTTTAGTATAGTGTGTCAATTTCATATAGAATAAATTGTGCTTGAAAAGAGAAGAAAAAAACAAGGCTGGAGAAGGTAACACTTTTGGTCATTTAAAAAAAATTCTGAAGTGTGCTGTTTTAAGTGCGATGGATGTAGCACGCTGTTAAGAAAGCTTTCTTTCTTTACTTCTCATAAATGTTTATGTTCATATGTGTTCAATGTCTTGAACTCTAGCCTGATGACCTCACTAACCAGTTTGGACAGATCAGCTTAAGTCGTCAAAGTTCAGCAGAAGCACCTGATCCATCATCTGCCATCTTTCAAGCTCCAGTCATGTCCCAGCATCCACAACAGCCTGGATTTATTTTGACCTCAGCAGGACAACCCATTCCTACATCTGGATACCCTCCCCAAGGACATCCTCCAGCTCAGCAAGTGCTTCAGCCTCAAGGTTTCATGCAGCCTACCCAACAGGTAGGCATAAACTTCAAAAAACATGATTGTTATTGTCTTATTTTCCAACTTTTAATCCATAACTGCATGTTTATTTTTCTTGTTTTTTCTTTCTTGTTGCCAACAAAGTAAGAACCACTGAGAACCTAAGGTAGAATATTTAGTCACACAACATTTTAAGTCGAAACAATGAAAGTTATCCCTGGGTTGCTTGATCTTTCCAGAGAGAGGAAGATGATGTATTGGTGGCACTGGTTAACATTTGGCAAGATGTTTTATTTTAGGGCACATGCTTTAGCTTGATGTGAGCTACCTTAATATCTAATGGAAATCAGGAGACATGCAGAACATAAACTTGCAGTTCAGCCTTTTGCAGGCTTTTTCACTAGTCTTCTTTGCACACCATCCATCAGTAGGATGCAGCATTGAGTGGACTTTGGGAAAGGTCTCTGTTCTTAAAGAAAACTGAGCATTTGGGAGGTTGTGAGATGATTTGTTACCTTTCAACATTATAGTAACCTGGCTGATGTATGCCATTTTCCCACGTGGTTAGGACTAAATGCAATTGTCAGTGGTTTGTGACATTATATTTATTCTGGGCCTTCCAAGATGGCTGCACATTGAGTAACAGCTTGTTTCTAGCTCCCCCAGTATAAAAACAAAAACTCCACAGAGAAGGCCAGAAGACTTGTGTTCATGGTTCAAGTTCAGTAACTGGCTAGTAAGTGCACTATCTGGATGCCAGGAATAAAGAAATACAGAATACCTGCAAAAACTCTGCAACAGAAAGTGAGGAAGAAACACTGACTGGGTAAAGTTTTGCAGCTGTTCAGCAAAAAGCAATGCAACCTTTCAGACATGACTTCCAGTAACCTACAGGAAAATATAAGGCAACTGCATACAGACGTGGTTAAAATAAAACACTGATGGAGTGTACCAATACAAACAACAAAAGGCTGGAAAAAAAGGAAAAGGCTTTTAACAAATATTTAGATGAGATGGTAAAGCTGCAAAAAACAGAGGTCAAAATGAGGAAAAGGCTGGATGAATATGAGACTGCTCAGGAAGAGATGTTTAAAAAAAATTAATAGAATTAGAGGACAGAGCACGCAAGGAAAACCTGAGATTTTCAGCTATACCAGAGAAGCTGGAAGGACCACACTGCATTAATTTTATGAAAACACAAATAAGCAACTGGACTGGTATTCCACAGCAGGAGTTGTTAATTGAAAGGGCACATTGTGTGTATGCTCCAAACCTAGCTATAAGAAAACAACCTAGACTTTTAATAGTAAAGGTGTTAGCCTACCAGCAGAAGAAGTTGATTCTGACAAAACTGTGGCTGAACGACAAAATACTAAAAGTGGGAGACAGCAGAGTGTTTGTGGAGAATGATTACTCATTGTACACCAGGCAGAACAGGAGTAAATGCATTCCACTATTCAGGCCATGTAGAGATGCAGGTGTGAGATGCAGTCTGCTCTATCCAGCTGTCTTTAAGGTATTCTTCCATTGAGGGACAAAATCATTTTTTGATGAAATGCATGCTAAGGAGGAAATACCAATGTTTGTCCAACAGAAAGTGATCTGTGAAACAGATGGAGATTCTCCTTGTTGTTGTTCTGGTAATAAAGTCCACAGAGTGACTGTACCTGTGAAACCTTTACTAGTACTTCAACGGAAAATGGAGATAAGGAAGGGACCACAAGAGGTGACTAGAAGAATTGAAAGTACATTGGAAATGAAGCAGAGACAGGATTTGTGCAATGGAGAAGAACAGTAATAAAACCATTAACTTACTGTGGGATTACAGTGCAATAATTGTAGTTTTAAAATATGCCAGAAGAAGAAACTCTGGAAATATTGGATGTTTTCAAAATTTGCTGGACTTGTGGGGGATTCTAAAGTATATGCCCTACTCCATGTCATTAATGTTAGGAAAAATTTTGTGGGGAAGGGCAGACAGGGGGAGAAAGCTAACTATAAGTAAAGAAAATATTTTCTTAATATCCAGTGGTGCAGTGGTTAGTGTTGTCACCACACAGCAAGAGGTTCTCCTGTTTGATTCTTGGCTGGAGCGCCTTATGTGTGGAGTCTGCATGTCCTCCCCGCGGTCGAGTAACGTTAAAGACATGCAGACAGGTGCGAGCGTGAATGGGTGTGCCTTCCTTAAAGGTTGGGCATCAGGCTGGCAACTCTGCACTGTAAAAATCCACTGCCAATCATTAACAGACCGGAGTTCCGCTGTGGCGACCCCTAACTGGGAAAAGCCGAAAGACGGTACTTTAATAGTACTGTATTTGTGGTGTATTTTTTTTGTATGCTGTTTTTACGTGTAGTGGATATTGTAAACAGGTGGTGTTTTTTTTTTTTTTTTTTTACTTTTTCTCCCCTCTTCTGTCTTCTCGTACAGTTTTGAGAAATATAGACAATGCAATGTATAATGAAAAAAAAAAAAAAGTTAAGCCTGGTTAAAAAGGCATGACAAAGTTAAAATGAATGTGCTTTTTCTGATTCTTGCATGGAGAAATAAATAATTAGATTGATTAAAGAGTGAGCAAGTAAAAGAAAAAGAATATTGAATATTATGAGGCTTTTTCTAGCAAATGCATATATACTTCCTAGCAGTTCTGCAGCTGGTCTTCATGTTTCCATGGAAACAGTCTGATAGAGAAAGTGGAGACAGTATGGTGGAAGGAGATTGGCTAACTGAAAAGGAAGAGAGAAATTGGCTAAGACTTAATGTTCTGTGAAAGCTAGCAGGGGTTTTCCCAGCTGGGGTATCTTTAAAGATTAAGACAGTCAGTTAGATTTGAAGTAAAGTTTTCTCAGTTTTTTTTAATGCAATGGGGATTCTAATATAAACAGGTGCTTTTTTTTCTCCCTTCTTTGCCTTTCTTTTTTCAGTTTTAAGAAATGTAGGCACTGCAATGTAAAAGAAAAAAAGGGGGTGGGAATGTCTGGTTTAGAGAGTATGACGAGAAAAACCAGTGTGCTTTTCCCATGCTTGTATAGGGAAGTGACTAGGTTGAGACCCTAGGTGTTATCCAGTAGCAAGTTCATTACAAAGCATGTAAATGAAAAAGAATATGGAATATTATAAGGCTTTTTTCTTATAAACAAGGTATCCTTAACAGTTTTGTGTCTGGTTTGCATTTCATTAGAAGACAATTTGATAAAGAGGAATGGCTTGGAGAAAGTGTTTACTGAAAGCATTCAAGTGTTTTCTCATCTGTGAAAGCTATAAAGATAGAATCAAGTAGCACTCTTATTGATAGCACAGGCTGTAACATGAGTCTTAGCATGACTAACTTTTATTTTTGGTTAACTCTAGCTTCTCTGTATGACTATCAACTTAGAACTTTTCTTATTATTAGGAAACAAAAACTTAAATATTTGAAGATGTACATAGTTTTGTGTGTTATTATTTGATAGCTTTTTTTTGGGGGGGGTGTTTGTTCTGTTTGAGGGCTTTCAAAAAAAAAAGTTATGTAAGGTGTGGTCTAGGCTCAAATGGATATGACAAGAATCAACTGTGTAAAAGACCAACCTGGCAAACAGTATATGCATGTAACATAAAAATTGGAGCTAGACATTTAACAAAAAGCAGTTATACATAAAAGGTGGCAATAACTATATAAGAAAATTATGCTTTCTGTAACATCTTTCAATCTGAATGGTCTTATAGATAAATATAAAAAAGAATAAACTATATTAAATATAGAGTGCAAGTAGCTATGCTACAGGAGACACACCTAGAAAGAACTGAACGTGTGAATTTGATAAAGAAAGGTTTTCAGGATGGTTATTCATTCGAATATCTGGGGCAAAGGAAAAGAGGAGTACTTAAATTGCAAGAGGAGCTCTAATAGTGATAGAAGAGGAAAAAAGATAATGGAAGATGCATCGTACTAGGGGACTACTGGCAAGGGAGGAGGATTACACTGGCACTCATTTACATTCCACGTAAAACTGCTATAATGGAGTTTAAGAAAATTCTGGGAGAAATAATCGGCTTTCAGCAAGGAATATTACTTGTAGGTGGAAACTGAAATTTGGTTTGCAAAAGTGAAGATGTGTCTGAGGGGCTTTAGAAGGGAAAATATAACAAAGGATGGTAGATTTTTGAAGAAATGTATGAAAATGTTTTGCAGGGAAGATGTGTATTCAGTACTAGGAGTTTGGAGTGAATTTAAATATTTTCCAAGATACAAAAACTGGGCTAGGCTAGGTAGAATTTATATCTCCCAGGAACATGTCCATTTAATTGAAGGTCTTGAAACTCACCGAATGACTATTTCAGATCATGTGCCAATAATAATTAAAGTAAAAACATAAGGTAATGAAATAAAAATGAGACACTGACGCTGTTCCACTTGGTTGAAAAGAGAGGAATTTAAGGAATGGGTTTTGGAATTAATTCAGGAGCTAGTAGAGAAGATAGAAATTTCTTCTGAAAATATAGCTAGGGAGTGGGATAAAATAAAGTGGAGTTTAAAACTAGAGTGGAAATAAAAGAAAAGGAGATATAGTTAAGAATTAACAAGAATTATTTAGAGGGACTAACAAATGTTAAGTATTGCAAAATAGGGGGGAATCTCTCAAAACAAGAAAAGGAGCAACTGCAGAATGCTAAACAGAAAATAAGGGATTACCTTGATAATATGCATGAGTTTAGAAAGATTGCTGGTAAGCAACTGTTTTGATAATTCAAGAGCACAAAAACTTTCAGCACAATGACTCAGGCAACAGAAAGTGGAAAGGGCTATCACCAAGTTTACGGATCCTGTAACAAGGAAGATAAAAAGAGATCCAGTGGAATATTAGAAATATTTCAGAAATTTTATGAAAGTTTGTATAAAGCAGAGAAATATGGAAATCAAGAAAAGGTACACACGGGAATGTTTATGAAAGAATTAAATATGCCAAAGTTAGAGGCAGATGAAGCTCAATTACTAAGAGTTGGGAAGAGATGAGATAAAAATGTCTGTGTATAACCAATCTACTGGAAGGTCCCCGGGAATTGATGGTATTCCTGTGGAATTATGGAAGCTAGGAGGGAAAAAAACTGAAAGATCTGGAAGGTTTTGTTTAACAGTATTTTAAGTGGAGAAGTACCAGCATCCTGGAAGAAAGTGGTGGTAATGGTAATCATACAGGCCCATTTCAATACTAAACCATGATTATAATGTTTTTATGTCTATACTGACTAAAAGAATGGCAAAAGTGATACCAAAATTGATAGATGTGGTTTTGTGGAGGGGTGGCAAACATTTGACAATATTACCAGAATACTGATGATGAGAGGTAAGCAGAATGTAAGAAAAATACCACTGTTATTGATGTTTGATGGAGAGAGAGCATTTGACATGGTAGACTGGGACTTCATGAACTGGGCAATGGAAGCATTTGCTTTCCCTGATACAATTATAAGGTTGATTAGGAGTATATATGAGGGATTCTAGGTGAAAATTAAAGTGGAGTCCTCGCTGATATCTTCTAGTTGAGTAGAGGAGGAAGGCAGGGTTGCCCACTTTCCCCTTTGTTGTTTCCATTATATTTAGAACCACTGTCAAAGAAAATAAGGGATTTGGAAATTCAAGGATATAATTGTTATGGTTGTCAGGAAAAGACAAAACCAGAAAGGGACTTTACAGTGTTGTGGAATATTTTAAGACAGTTTCATATTTTCTCAGAATACAAAATTAATGAAGCTAAAACAAAGGCAATAGCAGTAAATTATGTACCCACACATGAATTGGTCCAGCAATATCCGTATTTTTGGGGACATGATAAAATGAAGTATTTAGGAGTATGGATTACAAATGAGACTGTTCTGGTAGCTAAGGATATGTGGGAAGATACTAAACAGAAGGTGAAGCTTCCAGGTTCTCAATTTTTGTATTGTTATTTAGATGTTAAGATACAAGCAGTTAAAATGTTTTTAGTCCCTTTAGTCTTATACGCAGGTCAGGCATATTTTTATCAACCAGAAGAGAAGCTGTGGATCTTCTTCTTTTGGCTTTTCCCAGTTAGGGATCGGCACAGCTGATCACCTGTCTGCTCATGATTGGCAGTGGAGTTTTTACGGTGTCGAGTTGCCAGCCCGCTGCCCAACCTTCCACAGAAGGCAAACACATGCACACACTCACACCTAGGGCCAATTTAGTGTGTCCAATACACCTACAACATGTCTTTGGGATGTGGGAGGAAACTGGAGCACCCAGAGGAAACCCATGCAACCTCAGGGAGGACATGCAGACTCTGCACAGAAGGCACCCCAGCCGAGGATCGAACCGGAGAACCTCTTGCTGTGAGGCGGCAACACTAACTGCTGCACCACCGCGGCCGCCCCAAAGGAGAAGCTGTGAATAGTCATTAAAAAAGAGTTGAAGGAGTTTATCTGGGAAGGGAAGACAGTAAGGGTCAAGTGGGATAAGGTGATTCTTCCAGTGGATCAAGGCATAATAGGATTACCCAATTTGAGGGGGTATTTTAAAGCAACACAGTTAAGGGCTCTTATCCATAGCACAAGCAGAAAACTATAGTTCAAAGTGGAAAGGAATGGTGATGATACAGGGTGGAAACTGAAGAAATAAGGAGAGAGAGGATTTTGGATGCAGACTGTTAAGGAGAACATTAAAAATCATACAGAGTTTTATATTCATAAAATAGCAGGGGAGTATTCTAAGAACTAAACCAGCACGAGAATGGGGAAAATAGATTCTACCAATAAGGATGACTGTGGTTAGGGATACAGATAATAGGCAAGAGGGAGCTGGAAATTATTGGAGAAAACTGTCAAAGGAACCAAGGTATTGGGAGCAAATAACTAGAAAGGTAATGGAATGGGAAGAGGTCAAGAATTTATTTGGACTGCAGGTTAGAGATTGCTTTCCCTGTCAAGGATTGATGTCAGAGTGTAGGTAAAAAGAAATAAATAGGGGGGCTCTTAAATGAAAGATTGGTACTGGTAGAGTTTTTAATAGAGTCTAGAAAAGAAGTTGCTGTTAAAGGAATAATTAGTAGAGCATATAAAATATTGCATGACAACTATAAGGATCAATCAGAGGAGCTTAGAAAGGATTGGGAAGAGAGATTGGATAACCAATTCACAAAGAGACAATGGGGGGATATGTTTGTATCTCCCAAATATGCAACAAAGTCTAGAAGATTTAGGATTTTTGTCTGGAAGTGATACGTAGGTATTTTTATACCCCAAGTAGACTCCAAAGAATGTTTCCTCAGGTGGATAGCAAATGTAGGTGTGATGGGCAGGAAAGAGGAGTCTGGGAACATATTTTTTGGGATTGTAGTGAGCTTGGCAGACTGTAGGGATTTCCTGTGGACCACTATGTTGGAGATGCTGGGTTAGCGGATTGGATTGACTGTTAAGATGTTTTGTTTGAGCTGTAATACAGAATCGGAATTGCCTAGACACAGTAAAGCCTTGCTGAGTCTAATTACGGTGGCTACCAAAAAAAAAAAAAAAAAAGGCAATTGCTAGAAAATGGAAATCAAAGTCTAGATCAGCTTTATTCAAAGTAGTGAATATAATAACAATGATAAAACAACTGAAATTGGGACCTTTAGTAAAAGGAGCAAACTATATAGGAAAAAAATGGAATTGTGGGAACATTATATGCAGAGAAGGAACGAGGTTTAAGGTGCAGGATCTGAATGAGCCATATGATGCTTGAATGACAATGACTGTATATTTTATAAGTGATGTATAATGTTTGCAACTACAGTGGTGTCAGTGTTTGTTTTTCATTTTTATAAATGTAAGATTGCCTATGTCATACATGCTAATTTAATAAAAATGTTTATTGGAAAAAAACATTCTGTTTATGCCATGAGATATACTTAGGCTTCTAGCAGCATCCGTATTTTAAATGTGATGGTACACTAGTCAGAAATGAGTAATGATCTGAACACTGTATTAGTTCACAGAATGCCCATAAACAGCCTATTTATCAACCAAAAACTAAGTTTTGCAAATTGTCTGAAGCACCTTTAGTGCTGGCTTCCAGGAGCAAGAATGTCCCCACATTCCAATGAAAGGATAGTATCTTCTTTTTGAAACCCACTTGCCTAGCACCACTAAGATTTACCTAGGCCGAGTTATGGCTTAAAAGTAAAAACATCTCACCTTTTTCCTACTAGCAGTACTGTTTGGTAGAAGAGGCTCATCTTTTAGACTTCAACGTTAACAGTCTTGCTCAGCTATGTTGCAGTAGATTCAGAGAAGGCTAATGAACTCTTTAACAGAGGTTTGTTCTCAAAATGTAGGGGGAAGGGGGGAATTCCTACTTTTTTTTTTGTAGGAGGGGCACATGAGATAAATTCCAAGAGATGTAATGTTGTGTTAATAGTTTTCTTTGGTTGGACGCTATCATTTCCATTCCTGCATTCTCCAGCTCATTTTTATTTATTTACTCTTTAGTTCCTGTACTTGAAGTCATGAGTCCTTCCTGTTTGTGCATGCCATGACATCCCTTACCAGATTAGGAGAGAGTCTCTAGCTCCTGTAAGTGCCAAATTGTGTTTTTTCCAGGATGTCCATTTCATATCTTGATTTTTATGATAATTTTCAGAAAGTTCCAATTATTGACATGCAGGAAGTGCTAAACATTTAAAGTGCTCGTGTGCCCATCAGATCATAAGCCAAGACCTAGACAATGGCATTACACCTCTCTTATACTTGTTAAGTACTTCTGCAAGTGCCAGCATTGTGGCACATGCACCTAAAAGTGTATGAGGGAAAACTCCAGACCTACCTTGTGCATTGATAAATGGCAGGAAAGGCTCTCAGTTGCACTGATTGATAGAAGGGCCATTTTTGTGATCCCATATCAGTGCCCCTGAAGAGTGAAAGTAGTGACAGATCTCTGTTGCATGATCTTCTTAGAACCAAGTCAATCCGTGAGGGTAGCTTTACAGGCCCTGCATGTCAGCTGTCCCTCACCTAGCAAGGGTTGAGTTCGTGCCCCTCTTCCATTTTGGTGGATGATGGAGTGTCCACGAGAGGTGCACTTTTGCAGTCACCTTGGAGGTAGTGCTCAGACTTTAAGCACCACCCCCTCACCCTGTTACGCGACTGGAATTTACTCTTAAGTAGTTTGCATCTGAGGCGAGGTCTTTCATATCATTTGGAAGGTACGTGATTGTACTTGGAAGTGGAGATTCTTCTGCATACGCCTTCCCCCATTTGTAGCAGAACCCAGTAGCCTTGAATGAGGAATAGGATTCCAGTATCATCATCATTTTCTACAACTCTTATTCTTCCCTCATAAGGTGCAATAAAGAAACTACAGAATGACTTTGGTCTCCTGTGGAATTTGCTGAAAACACAAACTAGTGATCAGTTTAGTAAATCACCACCTGTGCTTTTTGGTACTGATGAAGAGTTTACTTTATACTCATCCTATGAATAAGTAATCCTCAGTGTAATCCCATCTCAGCAGTTAATGAGAAAAATTTGGATCAACATCTCATCTCTTCCTCCATCCACACTACATAATTGATAGAACTTTGACAACTGCGATTTGCATCCATATACTTGCATATCTTTCAGCTGAGGCTAAAAGAGGCATGCTGTTTAAAATACTTACTCCCAGACTAGAGTACTGCTTTTCTATTCTAGCCTTAAATTCTGCCCATGACCCAAAACCCTTCAGACCACAAGAAGTAAAATCTGTAGGTTCATTGTGTTATCGGACATAAGGAAAAAATACTGTTCAGTACACTAGAATGTTAACTGGCTCCCAGTGACTGCATGAGCCACACTTCACTTTAATGCATTGACCTTTAAATTCGTATTTTGTGCCACTATTCTCCCCTACCTGCAAAGATCTGCACAAGTCCCTTAACATTCTCCATAAGATTGGCTAATGTGGACATCACCTCTTCAGGCAGACCACTCTTTGACAAAAGTCCTTGGAGAAAGAGGTTTTGTGATGGTAATTCATTGCCATGAAATTCAGTCCATCAGGGTGTAAGAAACGAGAGGTAAACTGTTATTTAGGTAGAAGTTGAAGTTATTTGACCACTTGGAAGATGTGTACATGTACCTGCATACCAGACAAGACATAAACAATAAGAAACATTGTAATGTGACATAATATCCATGTATTCTCTTGCTGTATTCTACTAACTTGGCAGTGCATGTATATTTCATTAAACTGTACCTTAACTGTATGTGCATGTAAGTTTCAGTTGTGTATAAAACGTGTTGTGCATGTTACTTTTTTGTAAGTACCTCTGCCTCTCACACTGCTTGGCAGGGTATGCCTTGTGTATTGGACAATGTGTATTGGTGTAGATTTTCTTTGTGTCCCAATCTCTTTGTGCTCTCCATGGCAGGTACCCTCTACAAGTGCTATGATGAGTATATTAGGTATCTCTATAAATGTGAGTTCCTCTTTTAGTAGGCCTCCTAAGACTTAATTTATGACTTTCAGAGATGAAAACTGGCCCTTAAAGTGAAGAACTTTTTATGCCTAAATCAAATATTTCACCTTCTAGACTAGGCCAAACCTTTCCTGCATCCTGAGGTAGCCCTCCAGCTTCAGACATTGTTGCCTCTTGCTGTGCCAGCCACATGCCCTATGATGGTGTCATCACAAACTTAACAGGGTAAGATCTAGGAATGACCTTAAGGATGGTTGTCCACATTCATTGCACTGGATCATGGGATTCTGGGACTAAATAAGATATTTACATCTTATATTCTGCTGATTTAAGTTTTGTTAGTGGGATGGGTGGGGGCATTTCTCTGCTTCTGCAGACTTCAAGGAAATTAAACATCCCCCAGAAGATGAGACCCCACATAAACTAAGTGAAGCTGCTGCAGTGCTTCCGGGGGGGGTGCAACTTTTTTTTTTTTTTTTTATCATTTTGGCTGGCATTTGTTTTTTATAATGTGGTACCTAGACAGGCAGCACAGCATGTATTCATACCCATTGTACAGAAAGGTGTTGCGTAGGTGTGGTAGTGAGGCTTATACTGACACATTTGAAGGGCTTTGGCCGAGGCGCTGTCCTTTTAATAAAGTGGTATTTTTAACTTGGTCAAGTTGTTTTTTTTTTTTTATTTTATTTTATCTTTTTTTGGTGGTTTCTATATTGTTTAAATCTATTATGGCCACAGATCCAGCGAATAATATTCCTCGTATTTTCCGCAAGGACAACGCTGATGGTACTCTATGCTCAATGGAATAATATGTTTTTCAGTTGAATGAGCAAGTCCCTAGAATAACGGATGTTTCAGCTAATGTTTGAGAGAAACACGTATTGGAGTGGATTTGCCGCTTCGATAATCCTTTCATCTCTGTGGGCTGTACAGGTACTGTGACACTTCCTATTGAACTACAGGAATTAAATGAAAAATTAGAAAATTTATTGTTAGGAGACCAGTGTCCACCTTAATGTTTTGTGTTTTAAAAGATACTTGGAATTAAATATAGCTGCTCATGATCTAAGAGCTTTTAAGACTCCCACCACCACTTTTGATCCAGAAAGTGAAGATAACATCTTCAGAAAATTTTGGATAACCGCAGCAAACCAATGTTCCATGGAATGGGTACAGATTCTTGCTGAAAGGGATCTATTAAAACAGAAAAATTAAGGAAGAGGTGCTTGCCATTAGTGCCAAGATTTATAAACAGCTGAGTGTTTCACAGGTGGATGGGTTACTAGCAGAGATTAATATTAAGCTGCTAGAATATGAAAAAGAGCTGCTGGACAGAAAAAAAGAACAAATTAAATAGAGATACAAGAGATTATAACTCTGATAAAGTGTTTCTATGGAAGTGCAAATCTAGGACCGTGACATCACCACATTTGGGAAGGAATGGTCATAAAGCTCCTTCCACTTCCATTTCTTTTGCAACTTCTGATGAAATTGAGGTTATTATAGAAGGAGAGAATGAAGTAGATGGATGTTCTTCATTCCACATTGCTGCAGTCCTAACTATTGGGGTAGTCCGCTGTCCAGTCGGCCCGAATACCAAAGTATATGGCTGACGTCGGTCAGGGCGCATTAGACTGACGTCAGTACGTCAGGGTACTAATGCGCATGACCGACGTCATATCCTCAGTCTTTTTTGCCGCATGGTCCAATGCAGAAGCAGTTTTGCGAGTGCAGGTTGGCGTTCTGAAAATTTCCGAAGTCGGAGTTTCAGACCGAATCAAAGTTGGCTAAGTACCCCGTTGGGGAACATTTTGGTTTTTTCTTGCCTCAGTATTTAACCGGATGTCAGAAAAAGTGAATAACTGTATTTCTTGTGGGAAGCAGATACCTCATAGGGATTACCATACTTTGTGTATACCTTGTTTAGGGCCTGAGCACGACGTTGTTGGTTGCCGCTCTTGTGCTAGATTTAACAAACGCACTATTAAGAGAAGGTTAGACTGTGCCAGGTTAGTGTTTGGGAAGCGTTGTAATTATAAAATGCCGTCGGATGCTCCGACGCCCGCTTCGTCCAAAAAGCGCAAGGACAAAACAGCAAAGCCTAGGGTTGATGAACCGGCAGTCCCGGACGTCGGTTCTTTAGCAGGCTCAGTGGAGCCAGAGGTTTTGCCAGGAGTTTCTTTGGAGTCTCAGGCAGAGACTTTACTGTTACAGGATGTGCCCTCTCAGGACATAGGCCAGGCTGAGGGGGCTTCTCAGGTAACTGTTCTTCCCTCTCTTCCCAAGGTAGTTAGAGCCTCTCCTTCTGTTTCCAAAACTTCTTTGAGAGGTAGGCCAAGTTTAGCTTCAGTGGGGGCTTCTCCTAGCACTTCAGGTTCTGTGCCTAAGAAACATATGCTTAAAATGGCAGAAGATTTAATTACTATGATTAGAGGCTCTATGCCCCTCCTGATAAGAGGCCTAGGGTGGAACCTGAGTTTGAGAGTTTTGAACAGTGTTCAGAGGCTTCTGAGTCTTCTGGAAGACTTGCAGGAGTATCCTCCTTATTCTGATTCTGATGTGGATGATTCCACTCCTACAGCTTCTCCTCCTGAGGATTTCTCATTTTCAGAGACTCTGCATTCCATGAGGGAGCACTTTAAATGGGAAGGCCAAGATTACTCTGATTCCAGGAAAAGGCTTAGGGAATTCTTATTTTACCCCAGCATAGGCCCTTAGCTATACCTCCTGTGTTGAATGTGGTGGAAGATGTTTTGCAGAGGCTTCCCTGAACCCTGATTCTTTGCCTCCTGCCCCTGTTAAACCTGATAGGTACTATAGGGTGCCTGAAGCTCATAAGTATCTGTTTAAGAGTCCTAGGGCAGACCCGAAACTGTTTCTCAGGGGCCTAAAGGTGTTAAGGCCTCTGTTGTTAAAAAATCCTGTTCCCACTGATAAAGAGGCAAGGGCTTTGGATAGGTGGGGAAAGAAAGTGTATACTTCTTCCACTTTAGCCATGAGAGCGTTGAATTGTCAGTTTCACATGCTAAAATATCAAAATTATCTCCTTTCACAATTGAAATCTAAGGTGGATGCTTTGGCGGAAGGTATAGAGTGTAAAGAGTTGCTGGATTTAGTTCATGTGTCTGAACAAGTGGGTAAGCATTCTTTGCAATGTGGTTTTGATGCTGTGCAGGCCTCCTCGAGGGTGGCTGCCACTAGTTCTGTTCTTCGCAGGCATGCCTGGTTGAGGGATCAGAATTTAGCAGAGCATGTTAAGACTAGGATTTTGGATGCTCCTTTACAGTCTGATGTGTTATTTGGTTCGCCTGTGGAAGCAGTCTTAAAGAAAATGGAGGACAAAGCTAAGTCTATGCAAACTGTTAAAGATTTTTTGCAGGTGCAGCCACCGAAGTTTAGTAGAAATTGGCCTACTAAGGGATGGACATATCCTGCTTATGATTCCCAGTCTAGGGGTAGGTCTAGACGTGGTAGGGGCAGAGCTCAAGGTTCTTTTAGGCCTAGAACAGGGGGTTCACCTGCTCAGACTTCTGGTGAGGGCAGGGGTCAGTCCTTTCGTAAACAGACCCAATGACCTGCCTTTTCAGCTGCCAGTAGATTCTCATCTGGCAGCTCCTTTGGGAGGAAGACTGTCTCTTTTCAAAGAAAATTGGGATTTAATCACTCAAGACAGATGGGTGTTGGATATCATTCACCACGGTTACAGGTTTTATTTCCATACATTGCCCCCTTTCAAAGGCATGCCAGACGTTCCCCCTCCACAAAGGAAAGAGGCTCACAAGCAAATTTCTCTGTTACTCCAGAAAGGGGCCTAGGATTTTATTCTCGCCTGTTCCTAGTACCAAAGAAGGGGAACACGTGGAGACCAATTTTGGATTTATCTATCCTCAACACTTATCTGGACATTCCCAAGTTCAAGATGTTGACGTTACAACAGCTTTTACCTCTGCTGGGCAAAGATCATTGGATGGTAACTTTAGATCTCAAGGAAGCTTACCTTCATGTGCCTATAAGACTAAGTTGCAGGAAGTATCTGCGTTTTCGAGCTGGAAATTCTCATTATCAGTTCTCTGCATTGCCCTTTGGCTTATCTACTGCCCAGAGTATTCACAAAGGTTCTGGCTCCAGTGATAGCTTACTTCAGGCTAAAAGGAATTCAAATCTATCCTTACTTGGACGACTGCCTGATTCTGGCTCAAGAAAAGGAAAACCTTCTACAGCATCTGGAATATGTCATAGCAGTGCTAAGATGCCTAGGGTATTCTGTGAACGAAATAAAGTCCAGTCTAGTACCCTCTCAAGACATGTGCTTTCTGGGTGTGAGACTGAATACAGCAGCCCAGATGGCCTTTTTAACCCCGGACAAACAAAAGAATCTTTCCAGTTACTTCCATCAACTATCTCTTCAGTCCAGGCTGACTGCAAGGACAGTCCTTCAAGCCTTAGGGTTCATGGCATCTTGTATTCTGGTGCTTCCCACTGCCAAACTGCATATGAGGAAGCTGCAATGGTATCTCAAAAATGTGTGGACACAGCACTGCCAGGATTTGGACACTGTCATTCAAATAATACCTTGCATTCAAAAGAATTTTTGTGGTGGGCTCAGGAATGTCACCTAAACAAGGGACTCTCTGTGACCCGGCCAGAGGCGAGTCAGATTTTAACGACAGATGCCTCGGACATTGCTTGGGGAGCTCATCTAAATGGAAAGTGGATACAAGACAAGTGGCCTGCCAGACTACAGCATCTACATATCAACATGAAGGAGATGTTAGCAGTCCAGTTTGCATTAATGGCTTTCAAGGAGTTACTTCTTCCTGGGCAGGTGTTGATTCTAACAGACAACACAACTGTCATGTGGTACATCAACAAACAAGGGGGAACACATTCTTATCCTCTATGCAGGCAAGCAATGATTTTATGGGAGACTGCGCTCAGCTTGCAACTAACTCTTCAGGCAAGGTTTCTGCCGGGAGCACAGAACTCCTTAGCAGATGTGTTAAGCAGACAAATCATGGATCCCCACGAGTGGAAACTGGATCTTCATGTATTTCAAAAGTTGACAGTGTCCTGGGGAACTCCAGACATAGATCTGTTCGCTTCTCCACTAAACCACCAGCTGCCAAAGTTTTGCACAAAGAGGTTTCATCACATAGCTTGGAAAGTGGATGCTCTTTCTTTCAGTTGGAAAAATCTTCATGTGTATGCGTTTCCACCTCTGCCTCTTCTTCCAAAGGTGCTTCTAAAGGTCAGACAAGACAAGCCAAGGATGATTTTAATAGCTCCAGATTGGCCTCGGCAGCACTGGTACCCATTACTGAGGAGTCTGGTAAAGAAGCCTCCATGGCCTTTACCCTTGATTCCACATCTGTTGTCTCAGAAGGACGGTCGTCTGCTCAATGTCAAGCTTCACTCTCTTCATCTAACAGCCTGGCATATTCTGTTTTGAAGGACAGCAGGTCTCAACTTCCTCAACAAGTTTTAAATGTGATTATGGAAGCCAGAAGACCTAGTACAAGGAAAGTGTACGCAGAAAAATGGAAGAGATTTTTATTTTGGACTGCAGCAAAGAATTTGGAGATTTCAGAGCCTAATTTGAGCGTGGCTCTTCAATATCTCACTGAGTTATTGGACAAAGGTTTGTCTTTCTCTTCCATTAAGATTCATGCTGCAGCAATTTCAGCTCACTATGATTGTGACCCACCATTGTTTTCACATCCTTTGTTCAAGCAATTTCTTAGAGGGGCAAAGAATATAAGACCCCCACGTAGAGCTCCTACTCCTGCTTGGGATCTCAATTTTGTGTTGGAGAAACTTACTCTACAACCTTTTGAGCCTGCAGCTACTGCTGAACTGAAATACTTGTCATGGAAGACTGCTTTTTTGTTGGCCATTACTTCTGCAAGAAGGGTTTCTGAGTTACAGGCCCTTATGGCGGTTGAGCCTCTTTTGATTTTTCATAAGGATAGGGTATCATTACGGACTCATCCTTCCTTTAGGCCTAAAGTGGTTTCTAGTGTGGCTTTAAACCAAACTATTCATTTACCTACTTTTATGCAGATCCCTAAAATAAAGGGGAAAAGATTTTGCACACTTTAGATGTACACAGGCAATTGCGTTATTATTTGAGCAGGACTAAGGATTTTAGGCAGTCTCAGCAGTTGTTTGTTTCTTTTGCTTTGAGTTCTCAGGGCAAGCCTGTGTCAAAACAAACTATTTCTAGGTGGATTGGGTTTTGCATTGCATTTTGTTATTCCCATCATGGCAAGGAGATTCCAGCTGGGATTAGGCCTCATTCCACTAGGGCTACTGCCACTTCAACAGCTTTTTAAGGGGGTGGCAACTAAGGATATTTTGGAGGCAGCTACTTGGAGTTCAGTGCATACTTTCTCTAAGCATTACCACCTTCCTCTCTACTCTAAGTCTAGGGCTGGTTTTGCCACAGCTATTTTGCAAGGCATGTTATCAGCTCCTGCTTCCTTATGATTTGCCAGCCTCCCTTACCTCTGCTTTGGGATTCTACCCAATAGTTAGGACTGCAGCAATGTGGAATGAAGAACATAGTACAGTTTTGTACCTACCATAAATGTAGATGTTCGAGGATCCACATTGCTGCAGTCCAATTTACCCTCCCTCCTTCCCCTCTGTGTTTAGGGGTGGTTGTGTAGGTGAGGTTATATTCTGCTAATTTTGTATATTTTGTATATATATATATATATTTTGGTGCAGATATGTTGGGAGTTTTGGTTTTTGGCCTTATCTTTTCAGGGTCTTCTGACATCTGGGGCAAGAAAAGACTGAGGATATGACGTCGGTCATGCGCATTAGTACCCTGACGTACTGACGTCAGTCTAATGCGCCCTGACCGACGTCAGCCATATACTTTGGTATTCGGGCCGACTGGACAGCGGACTACCCCAATAGTTAGGACTGCAGCAATGTGGATCCTCGAACATCTACATTTATGGTAGGTACAAAACTGTACTTTATCCACCATTGCCTGAAGCCCAGAACAAAGGCAGAATATCGCAAACGTTTTCGGAATGGAAACCAAAATCAACACCAGAGTAAGAAAAGGGGTAGAAATGGCTGGCGACAGAATAAAAATGCTAAGAGATACTCGTTCGGGAAAAATAATACCAAATGGAATTGGAAATGGTGACTGTATTTTGCCTTTGAATGATTCATTAGTACTTAATTTGTCTGCTATGGACATTCCAGAAGCATTAATTTCATTGTTTAATTTGGGCCTGAAATTTATTCTTACAGTTTTGCCACGACTACATATAATTAAATGTGAATTGTTTCGGCTTGGCAGAAAGCTACATCTTTTGGACTTTTTTGAAAAACAAAGTGATAATGCAATAATAGATGTGGATAATAGTTTAGATTCCTTTTATTCTTGTGTGTCTGATGAAGAAAGTTTTGCTAATGAACTAAACAATGCTTATAGTCATTTTGATACTAGTAAATTCCAATGTGATTCTATGTTTATACCACCATATGTGAATGAAAATATTTAAAGTTTTATTTCTGTTTTGAATTATTGTGCTGAGAACTTGTTTTATATGTTTATGCAACAAAAGCAAAATATAGGATACAATTTAACTAAAGAACAATGGTTCGCCTTTTAAAAAATTATATGATGATCAGAGGGTGGTGGTAAAACCAGCTGACAAAGGGAACCAGATTGTGATTTTGAATCATGTACAATATGCTGAGATGTGTTATACAGATTTAAATAATACTGATGTTTATGAGAAATGTGATATGGTTAGATATTATGCAGCAATAGAAGAAAATCTTAGCTTGTTAAAGAAAGTTTTACGTTTGGGATATTTTATAAAACAAGATTTAGATAAAAAGTTTAGTATTGATAGTACACAAATAGCATTGTTTTATTGCTTGCCAAAGACGCACAAAGGTGTTAATAATTTAAGTGGCCGACCCATTGTCTGCAGCAAAATTCTTTCTAAAAAATATGTATTTTTTTACATGATTTTTTTGAAACCTTATGTGATTGATTCCTTTATACATAAGGGATAGTCAGGGCTTCCTGAATAAAATAAAAAATGTAGATATTAGGTAGTCCGATCTCACCTTCATTTTTACATATGGGTTTGGAGCCAATCCTCAGCTCCGACTCAGCCAATTTACAAGCTTGAAAGACTTCCGGTTGGCTTATGGTTATGCAGGTATCCCATGGTGCACCAGTACAATCCCCAGATCTCGTTTGCTACATCGAGTTTGATTGTGCTTCTCTTGGCTCTGGCTAAGTTTTTTTCAAAATTCTTTATATTCAATGCTTTATTGTATGTTTAGTGTTACTAATAGATTAGGCAGTTGTATTGCTTGCCCTTTGTGAGTGCAACTTAGTTTAACTAGTTGTTATTGGTATCCTGTGTGCCAGTTAGTTTAGGCGCCGTTGCGCATTTTTTTATATTAGACCGAGTTTTTGTCGGCTTTCCGCTTTTAGTCAACAGGTGCTCCTGTTGTCTTGTCTGTTCTGACCATTTTTTTGGTCACCTTTGGCAGTTAGTTCTGGTATTTTGACATTTTTTTGGCGGGGATCCACTTGTGAATTTACTAGGATTGCAAGTATACTACCTGTTTTCTTTAGGAATATAGACATTTATTGTATATTTTACGGTTTCTCTTGTGTGCATGGGCTTTCCTTTCTGGTCCGTTTGTTAGAAGACCTAGTTTCACTACACTGGGCTAGACCCATTTAAGTTAGAGAACCTAGACCTCATGTAACTCCTTTAGCTAGCTTTCTTTACACTGAGCTAGGCCCGTTTAAGTTAGAGGACCTAGTCCTCGTGTAACTCCTTCTTAGGGCTAGGCCCGTTTTAGTTGGAGGACCTAGTCCTTCTCTTTCTCCATTTTCTCCTTTTCAATCTCTCTGGGTTGTGTGGTTGTGTAATATGTCCAAAGAAAGTAAGGAGCATAAATCCACTGGGTTCAAAAAGTGCATGAAATGCTCCCAAAAGATGTCCTTAACGGATGGCCACCATAGCTGTGTCTACTTCCTAGAGGCCATCCACTTACTTTTCTCCTAGAGTGTTACAGGAGAGAAAGAGCATACTCAAGGGTCTCTTGAAACCATGCTTTGAGGAAGCACTGTCCAGTTCTTCGGCTTCCTCCAAGTCTGGCAAATCAAAATCCTCAAAAAGGCCTTCTCCGGCACCAGCTGGTGTTTTGGAGCCACCACCTAAACAGTTGAAACAATCCAAGTCTGCCTCCTTGACTCCTCAGCCTTCGGAGCCAAAGGAGAGCATCATGGTGGTGTCAGAGTCTGTTACAGGTGTTTCGGAACCAATCTCTGAACATATTGATACAGCAGTTGACACTGCTACTTGGAGCCGGTCTGTAAGCTCCCTACCGGTTTCCATAACAATTAAGTCTCCAGTGCCCCCAGGTCAAGATCCCCAAATATGTCTTCCAGGAGCCTTTCAGAAGAAGGTCTGGAGAGAGGGTAGTGCTGAGACTCCTGAAGTCGTCTGCCTTACCAAAATTATTGTTGGCTCCGACCCAGTCAGCTCCGGAGCCACTTGGCCCAGCTTTGCCCTTGTCTGCTATTCCTCCTCCAAGTCGTACTGGCCTTTCGAAGCTGACGTGCTTGGTGCCAACGGAGGAAATGCCGGCTCCAACTCACTTTGTTGCTGCCTTGGAGCCGGGTTCGGCTTCGACACGCTTGGTGCCATCAGTCGTGTCCAGGGGCCGAAGCTCTTCTGTCGGCACCGACAGGGAGGGTTGGAATCTATCTTTGGTTCTGAGCCTTCCTCTCGGTGCTACGGCCAGGGTGAGCTTGGACCCTGCATCTATCTCGGAGCAGACATCTCTGGCTCTGGTGCCAACCCGCATCTCTCCGGAGTGGGGGAGGTCTTTGGAGCCAGAGAGGTTGGCGTTTGAGATGATGAGGAGCATGTTGTCTCATTTTTCAGCCCCTACCAGTGGCACCAGCATTCTTCCCCCAAGAGCACCCACTTCAGTCTCAGCCCCTACACTCTCTTGAGACGGCAGAGACCCGCAGCTTCAGGAGCCATCGGCTGGTGGCCCCCACTCTTCCCCGGAATATCCATCCGAGTAGCCTCCCCGGAAGAGGTTATGTAATAGGAAACATACTGACTCCCAGGATAAGTCTTTGACATCGGACACTGACCTCAAGGAGTTGTAAGGGTCACACAAGTTGTCCTGTGATGATGTCTCCTTTGTGGACATTTTAGAGATTCTTAGGCAGAGGTGCGACTGGCCCACTGTTAACCCTTCTGATGAGGAGTCGATGTACCTGAAGGCTTTCGGGTCTCAACATTCTGCCTCTTGGGTGTCCTCCACCTTGTTATGAATTGATGGATCTAGTTAGTCGAAAAGTGTGGGATACTCCTGACACCGTGGAGCCAGTCCCCAGGAGACCAAATAAGTTCTTGTCTGCCCCTCCTGGTAAAGAGTTCTTGTCCAAGGGCGTTCCCGTAGATGCCATGGTGGTGGCGGCGGCGGCGGCCACGAAGAAAGAGTTAGCAGAGACCTCTTCATCTGTTCATCTGCCAAACAAGGAGTCTCAACAGATGGACAAATTTGGGAAGCATATTTTTAGTTCTGCAGCCTTTACCCTTCGATCGCTGAACTATCTCACGCACTTCACGAGGTTGCAGAGGGATCTCCTCAAGAAGTTAGGAGATTCCATACAAGGTGCGTGTACTGAGGGAGTTCCTGACAAGATTTCTGCTCAGTTGTCCACCTTAAATGCTGTGGTTAACTCCTCCATGCAACTTATCTGTTATGCTGCGGATGGAGCGAGTAGAGCAGCGGGTTCCGGAGTTGCCTTGAGGTGCCACTGCTAGATGCGCTTATGTAATTTTGCGGAACCATTCAAGTCTACTTTCACCAATGCCCTGTTTGATGGTTCCTCATTGTTTGTTTCCAAGGTGAAAGGATACACTCACTCAGTGTGAGCAAGAAGGAAAGACACTGTCTGTCGTGGGAATGCATTTTACTGTCCCTTCCAGACCATATCCCAAGGGTCAAAGGGGTGGTAAAATGTGGTTCAGGAAATCCCAGAGGGTCTTTCCTGACGCACAGGGTGAATCCTCCTTCAGAGGCAAAGGAGGAGGAAATGGCAGACACCGCTCTAGAGGCAGGGGCGGCCGCAATACCAACAAGGCCGTGATTCCTTTCGAGGACGGCCTTATCAGCACTCCTGATGTGGAGCCAGACTGCGCTTCTCTGGGGCCTGTCGGGGGTCGCATTTCTTTGTACCAAGAAGCCTGGCTAAATATCACCCAAAACAAGCGAGTACAAAGAGTTGTTACCAGAGGCTATATCATACCCTTTTCCCTTTCACCATTTGTTCCCAAAAGGATCCCAGATGTACCACCCAATCACAGGGATCAGGCAACTGTGGAGATCAACAAGTTGCTCGTAAAAAGAGTCATCCAGCCCGTCCCAGCATACCAGATAGGATCCGGATCTTACTCCAGGTTCTTTTTAGTTCCAAAATGAACCGGAGATTGGAGGCCAATATTGGACCTCAGCACATTGAACGAATCAGTGAAGGACAAGTTTCGGATGGTAACACTGCAGTCTATACTCCTGTTGTTAGGGAAAGACTTTTGGATGTGCTCTCTGGATCTTCAGGATGCCTACTACCACATAAAGATGGACGAGGCATCCAGAAACCATCTACGCTTCCAGCTGGGAGCCAGTCACTATCAGTTTCGCGCTCTGCCCTTTGGTCTCACCACAGTCCCCAGGGTGTTCACCCAAATGCATGGCAGTAGTGATAGCTCACCTGAGACATCAGGGATTCCAGGTGTTTCCGTATTTGGACGACTGGCTCCTGACCACCCCCACCAGGCATCTACTCCTCTAAAAGAGCGACGCCACAATTGAACTTTGTGCTCAGTTAGGGATCTCCATAAATTGTAAAAAATCTGCATTATTGCCCTCTCAATCTGTGATTTTTATAGGTGCAGAGGTAGACACAGTGAACATGACAGCTCGTCTCCCCGCCGAAAGGGCACAGAACTTAATCTCCCAAGTTCAACATTTTCTCCCGTTGCGAAAAGTCAGAGCGAAGTGGGTTCTTCAGCTCCTCAGGACTTTGGCTTCCACAATTCTATTGGTACCATTAGCCAGGTTGCACATGAGAATTCTCCAGTGGCTTCTGTCTTCCCAGTGGTCCTTCCAGTCTCTCCCACTGAGTCATCCTTTCCTGCTGACGGAATCATGCAAAAAGGACCTTCTTTGGTGGATAACTCCCAATCCAACTGATCATGGGTGCCCCCTTTGTTCCGGCCCAACCCGTTGCCACTGTGACCACAGATACCTCCCAGATCGGGTGGGGGAGCATTATCTCAGCAGGACTGTCCAAGGCACATGGCAAGAACATGAGGCTCATCTGCATATCAATGTTCTGGAGATGAGGGCGGTGCTTCTGGCATTGCAAGCACTTCAAGACCTTCTTCCTCTAGGGACAATTGCGATACAGTCAGACATGTCGGTGGTTTGGTACATCAACAAACAGGGCGGTACCAGATCTTACCCACTCTGTCGAGAGGCCAGGCGAGTTTGGGAATGGACGATTTCTTCCCAGAGCTTTCTGGTTGCAATGCACATTCCAGGGACGACCAACATGATAGCCGACAAGCTCAGCCAGGCACTCCTAATGCCTCATGAGTGGTCTCTGAAATGAGAAACAGTGGATCAGATTTTCCAGAAATGGGGACAGCCTTGCTCCGACCTTTTTGCCAGCCCAGTCAATACCAAATGCAGCAGCTATTTTTCCCTCATTCCCCCTCCGGGGGAGACTCCCAGAGATGCACTGGCTCACAATTGGCCCATGGGACTTTTGTATGCCTTTCCTCCAATCCCTCTCATTTTCAAAGTGATTCAGAAAGCCAGTCAGCTGGGAAGCAAGTTGATCCTCATTGCTCCTTACTGGCCTCGTCAGGTATGGTTCCCCTTTCTCGAGCCTCTCCTCCTGGACCCAGCTTCAGATCTATTGACTCACGTCGGGTTCGCTACACCCCTCAATCCACACCTTCAAATTGACAGTGTGGCTACTCCAGTTTCCATCCGTAGTCAGGCTTCATGATGCGTCATCCTCAGTGTCACATATTCTTATGTCCTCCCATAAACCTTCAGCTTGGAGGCTGTATGGCAGTAAATGGAAAAGATTTTATATTTCATACACTGCTTCTATCCCTGTGATTCTGGATTTTCTTTCTGAGCTTTTTCAGCAAGGATCTGATCAGAGTCCAATTGGTGGCGATTTCTCATTTTCACTTAGGTTTTCCAGATACCAATTTAATGTCTCATAAGCTGTGCAAGAAGGGCCACTCTACTGAGACCACCTCTGCAAGAACCAGTGGCTTCTTGGGATTTAAATTTTGTGTTGTCCAAATTGACTTCTCCCGCTTGTGAACCTTCCCACTCATCTTCTCTAAAAATTTTTGTCTTGGAAGACCTTGTTTTTGGTAGCTATCTCATCAGCTAGACTGGTATCGGAGCTACAGGCCTTGTCTATTAAGCCACCGTATTTTATTTTTCACAAAACAGGGTTTCATTACGTACTAATCCCTCCTTTGTCCCCAAAGTTTGTTTTAATGCTACCTTAAACCAATCAGTCGAACTGCCAGTTTTCTTCCCTAACCACTGTAATGCAGCTGAGTACCGTTTTCATCAGCTAGACATTCATAGACAACTACATTTTTATCTACAGCGGACTAAGGCTTTCAGAAAATCAGATCAATTATTCATTTCCTTTTCTGACTCTAGATTGGGCTTACCAGTTTCTAAAGTGACTCTATCTAATTGGATTTCCAGTTGTATAGCATTTATCTATAGCTTGGAGGGCAAACCTTTACCCTACAGGATCAAGGCTCATTCTACCAGGTCGCTGTCTACCTCTGCAGCCTTTCAAACCAGGGTACCACTTGATATTTGTGCAGCAGCTACGTGGGCTACCCCTCACACTTTTATTACACATTACAAATTCAGTTTGGCATCCAGGGGTAGAGCATCCTTTGGTTCCACAGTGCTCAAGAGTATTTTCCAATGAGCCACCCAAGAATAAGGCGCAAGGGACGCTGTCCCATATGTAAAAATGAAGGTGAGATCGGACTACCTAACATTAAGAAGTTATGTACTCACCATAAAGTTCCATGTTGGTAGTCCATCTCACCCTTCATTTTTACATACCCGCCCTCCTGCTCCCATCCTGGAAGATCTGGAAGTAATAATTTGGTTGCCCTTGGTTGGAGACCCTTTAGTACTGGTTGTTTTTATGGTTTTTGTTCTAGTGAGCAGCAAACAATGAGTGCATAACTTCTTATTAGGAAAGATACCATGCACTGGCTGAGCTTAGATGTAAAAAAAAAAACTTGTATACCAATATAAAGCATGATATATGAGTTCAAGCTTTTTTTTTTATTTTTTAGTTGATACACTTGTCACACTGTCTTGTAGATCTAGTTGTTTTTTTGTCTACAAAACAACTATTTTGTTTTTAATGGAGAGATTTCTCAACAGTTAGAGGGTACGGCCATGAGGGCAGCTTTTGCCCTATGTATGCCAATACTGTGATGGATACGTTTCAGATTGATTATATTCATAGCCATTCTTTTTTTAAGTCACAAGTGATCAGATATTTTAGATTTATTGACTGTCTTATTTTTCTCTGTGATGGTGATATCTCTGAAGCTCAGCCTTTTATACAAGATGTACAGGTGAATAATTTTAGCCTGGAATTTGATGGAATATAAATAGGAAAACTGGTAACTTTCCTTTATATTGATTTATTAGGGGATATGGGTAAAGGTCTTTGTACAGCCATACATGGGAAACAGAATAGTGGCAACGTTTTATATGGCACAAGTTGCCACCCCCCACATTTAATGTCCGTATTACCATATAATGAGTTTTCATGAATTAATAGGCTGTGCAGCCTAGATACTGTTTTTGAGAAGGAAATACAAAATATGGTGGACATGTTTATTAAAAGGGGTTATGATAGAAAAATAGTGATGAAATCTTAAGTTAAAAGTGTTGGGAAAACATCTGCTGTTAGTAAAAATACATGTTCTTTATTTTCCGAAACGAATGGAGTTAGGAAGCAGTATAAAAGGAATAATAAAAAAGAAGTGTATTTTGTTACAACATATAATGTTCTGACTGAACATATAATTCAAGTAAAGCAACATTGGCCTATGTTACGTAAGGATAAAAATCTGGTGAATCTGTTACAGGATTGTGTGAATATTTCCTATAAGAGAGGTAGAAATTTGGCTGATATGGTGGTAAATAATTATTTTTTACCACCAGAGGCATCTCTAAGTAGTGATGTTTCTTTAAACATGGACACTGTTGCTTGTAGTAAGTGTTCCATTTGTTAAGTATACAGTTAGATCTTTTCCTGAGATTAATGGTACCTAGTCTTCCTTCCCTTTATGTACCCTCAAAAGGGACCATACTTGGTACCTCATTACACCTCTCTCTCCAATGTGTCTACTATGCATTTGCACAATTTTATACAAACAAAAAATGTTCATTGTTGACCTATTGAACTATATCAATGTAAAATTGTTACTTAGCTTCTTTTTAATGCAACTTTAACTTTATGCATGTATCCCAGCATATGTGAATTGTTTTGCTATAACTGCTATTATATCAATATTGTTTAAAATTGTACTTGTTTTAAAATGTATTACTGGAGCTTTTCTCCTCGGGTCTCCACTGAAAATGGGCCACAAGCCCAGTTGGACAAACCCGGTTAACAAATGCCAATAAATAAATAAATAAATGGTATTGGAAGTTATACTTGTGTAACACTGAAGAAGTGATATGTGCATTAAAATGCACTTATGGTTTATTTTATATTGGGGAGACATGTCGGCCTTTTAAAATATGCTTTCAAAAACATATCAGGGACATCAAAAATAAAAAAATTAGATGGTCCTTGTGGAGTGCATTTTGTAGAATTTCATGATGCCAAGCCAGACTCTTTAAAGGGATGTATGTTGGAAAAACTTAATCTATTTGTAGGCGAATGTATTGATATTAAGATTAAATTACTAGAAAAGGAAACTTTATTTTAAAATATAATACTTTGGAGCCATTTGGTCTTAATAATGAATGTAATTGGAAATATGTAATTTAATTAATTTATTGAATGTTTAATTGGGGCAAATTTAGTATTTAAATGAATGGATGTTGTGTTTTTTTTACTCTTTGAAGGCTTTGGCCGAGGCACTAAGTCCTTTTAATAAAGCGGTGTTTTCAGTGTGGTCAAGTTGTTATTTTAATTTAGACTGAGGCATTACCCTTACAGACATTCACCTCACAGGAGAGGTGAATGAACTTGTGAACTCCCTAAACTTGCTCTTTCAGTTGTGTCTTTATTTGAAGATTGGGAAGTCATTTTAAGGCCTTGCAGTAATGAGACACGTCAGAGAAACACTTTTTCTGCTTGACAAGTTTGTCTTTCTCCTTGTTTCTGTAGTGCAAGAGGGAGTTAAAGGTAGTACCATTATCCATTTATTCTGATTAGAATCATGTATAACTTCCCATCTTTCTCTTTTATTCCTTGCCTATTCATAAACTTCTTGAAAGGAATTTCAGACTTTAATCCCATAAGAGTATAGGAAACTATCCTGATACAAACCAAGAAAGTCTGCCCCACTTGTGGTAATTTTCTTATCAGGGTCTGTCTTCTGATGTAGAGGCGTTCCTCCTGTCACTAGTTTTAGAATTCATTGAAAGTGCCAGGAAGCCATTCCTGTTATCTGAATTACTATGACAAGTGTGAGATGCACTCTGTTTTGGAAGAACTGTGTACTGTGGCATCCCATATCGGCTCGCCTTCAGATAATCCTAACGTGTCTCTTACTCCTGTGACTTTTTTCTCAGGAGTTGCACTGTTAAAATGCACGGCTGTGACATTCCTGCTTCCCATGACATTGTGGCGGACAGAGCTGTGGCATGGCACTGTCTGCTTAGGTAACAGAGTTTTCTGTCTTCATCCTTCAAATATTATTTCTACTTCTTGGAACTTTAATTCCAAGAGTAACAGGCTTGCTCATCTCCCACAAAATCATTTTAGTTTGAAGGCTTTGAAGCTATTGCATTGAATGATGTCTCACCACTTCAAGATGTTGAAATTTTCAGAACTACATTCATTGGAGCCATATTTGATGATTCACTAAGAGCCATGTGCTCTTTGACTGATTCGCATTTCTGCATGAAAGTGGTCTGTTGATTTCCCTGCCTTTTTTTGGAACCAGAAACAAGGGGAGGAAGAGCACTTCACAGTCTGAGCATGCAGTGGAAATACCTGAAGCAAAATCATTAGTTCTGGACGAAAATAAAGCCACTTGTCTCCTTTGTTCAAACTATTGAGGGCCTGGCTTTTGCTAAGCAAATCCATTCTCATTTGATTGTTGCTTTTTGTTGCTCATTGGAAAATGCTTGTATCATAGGATAGCCCCCTAGTCCCAAAGTTGCAACTACTAATATGCTTGCTTCAGAAATGTTTCCATAGCAGCCATTTGTTTGCCACAACCATTTCATTGTTGTTTCACACGTTCACCATAAATTGTTGTTTAGACCTCGATCTCTAGAAGTCTTGCAGCCTTTTTCTTTGTTGGTACAGGACTCAACTTATTTAGCTTTCTCATCTCCAGATGGCCTTCCATGAGTGTGTTTGTGCATGACAAATACTAGTTATGGATGTATGTAAGTAATGTGACCACAGAACAATGAAAAGGAAGAAAAACTTGTAAATGTAACTCATTGCAAAACATTTTCTAATCATAAACATTTGGATTCTTGAAGAAAATGTTTACATGTCTTATACCAGTATATATTTTCTGTTGTATATGTTGTCTATTTAAATTTTACAAAATAGTTGACTAGAAAGAAACAGTGCACAATTGTGACTTGAAATGTCCAGTGCAGATGTATCCTGGTGTAAACCACACATATTTACTCATATGTTAATGTTAACATTTTTAAATATGTTTAGTTTATGCATAAATGAATAGACTTTGTTTATGTACTGTTGACAGTTTGTGCTCATGTAGTAACATCTCCATTTAGTAACTGAAGATTAATAAAAAAGTATTAAGTAGAAAAATAAAAGTGCAAGTGATGGGACTTCATAAGGGTATAAAGCATGCTATTTTCTTGTATATGTGGGTGTGTATTCAGAACTGAAGCAGTTTCATTGTAGGTTATTAATTATATTGTGACTTGTTATGTATGTTTATATTTGTGATATTTGACTTTCTTGTTGCTTTGCTTTTACTATACGTTATGGCTTATTAATTGTTTGGAATTTAAAAAAATTGAGACAATTCATAGGTTTATAGTTTCATAGGTGTATACTAGTTTAACTACCACTGGGGCCTTTATAAGCCTAGCATACAACCCAAATGTATCCCACAAGTTATTGTGCCTTGAAGGTTATTTTAAGGGGTATATGTTAGTCAGGGCATGATTTAATGACTGCCTCTGTCCGTCAGAGATTTGTCAGACCAGGGGTGAATTTACAATTTCACAGCCACTGATCCAGGTTGTGCTCGAGTAGGGTTAGGGAAGCGCTCTACTTCACATAGATGGGAAGCCTGTTCCAGAGAATGGTGAGTCTTTGAGATACGTGCCTGTCCCTCTGATATGTCCTATTTAAGTCACAAGCAAAGTTTGACTCCTTAGATTTAGTAGTTCTTGTGCTGTTCATTTTGGGAATATGCAAAAGGGCCTTCTGATCCTAGGATGCCTGGTATGCCAGGCATAAATCCTGTCTCAGCAGTCTGTAGGAAACACGGTATACAGATACGGCTTTGAGGTGATCTGAATAGGAAATTTGTCAACGCCCTGCATTTTTGTGAGGAACCTCTTTGGACTTTCCAGTTGTTTCACGTGCCTGGTCAGGTACATACTGAAGGTTAAACTCATTGATAGGTCTAATGAGGGCTGAGTACAGTGGCAAATTGACTTCTTGGACTTGGATACCATGCCCTTGCTTATAAGTTGAGCAACACAGAATTAATTTCCTGCTACTGTAGATATGTTAGTCAAAAGCCAGGATGCTATGTACATGAGTCCTGGGTCTATGTTTAGGGGTGTTTTATCGATGTGTTAGTTTCCTTCAGTGTCTGTCTTCTCAAAAGCTACTGTTCTGCATTTCTTGGCAGTGAGATGTTCTTCATGTTTCACTGTTGCAGTCATTACATTTGGGTAATCTGCTGGCAGGTTGCCCTCAGTCGGCCTGAATTCCAAAGTCTTGGGTCCTGCGTCGGTTGCTGTCTCCTCTTCCATGATGTCAGATAGTCAGGGGTATAAAGCATGCAGCTGACGCCATTTTCTTTAGTCTTTCTTGCCGTGCGGTGCCCAAAGCAGAAGCATTTCGCAAGTGCCGGTCGGCCGACTACTGAAATATTCGAGTTTGAGTTTCAGAACCAAGGTCTTCACTAAAGCTAAGTATCCCATTGGGGAAACTTTTTTCTTGCTTTTTACCGATGTCAGAAAAAGTTAATTGTATTACTTGTGGGAAGCAAATACCTCATAAGGATTTCCATTTATACTGTATTCCTTGCCTACGCCCTGATCACAACGTGCCTGGCTGTCGGTTTTGTGGTAGATTTAACCAACACACACCATTAAGCGTCGGTATATTTTTGCATCAAAGTATTTTGGAAACGGATTTAACTACCCAGAAATGTCATCGGATAGCAATCTGACTACCGGAGTACATTAAAAAACGCAAAGAAAAGGACAGAGAAAGGCATTTGAGATCAAAACCGACAACAGAGCTTCTCCTAAGCCAGTTGCCGGTTCGCCGGTACTCGGTGAGATGATTTCGCAGCCCCTGATACCCGCTACCTTTGAGTCTCAGGCCTCTGCCAGCACCCATGTGGAGTCCGGCATGCCGCAAGATACTCAAGGTATTGGACCGACGGATGTATCTCCCTTGGACGGGTCTGGAGCCGCTGAGCAGGCACCGGCTTCTGAAGGTGTATTCAGACCTCAACATTTTTATATCAAACTGACGAAAGCTGCAAAACCAAAGGCAAAGACACTTTCTAAAACTAAAAAAAAAAATGATGCCTGAGCCACGTGCACAGGCCTCTATGCCTAAAAAACAGATGATCAAAATGGCTGAAGACCTTATTACCTTGATCAGGGGTACCCATCCCCCTCCAGATGAGGCCTAGGCAAGACACTGACAATGAATCTTCAGATCAGGTTTCTATTTCTTCTGATTCCTCTTCTGATCAGGAATTATCTTTACCTCCCTATGAGGATTCTGATGCTGAGGAGTCTATTCCATCTGCATCTCCTCCTAAGGATTATTCATTTGGAGAAACCTTGCATACTTTGAGGGAGCATTTTCACTGGGAGAGTCCAGACTTCGCAGAATCAAAAAAGAGACTCGGGGATTTCCTCCTTCTCCCTCAGCACAAGCCTTTAGCCATTCCCCCTGTTTTAGACATTATGATGTGTTTTCGGAGTCAAGCCTGACCCCTGACTTCTTGCCTCCGGCTCCCAGTAAGCCTGACTGGTATTACAGGGTCCCTGACTCTCATAAATTTTTATTTAGAAACCCTGCTGCTGATCCTGAAATGATTTCACAGGGTCCAAAGGGAGTTAAGGCCTCAACAGCAAAAAACCCTACTGCCTCCGACAGAGATTCAAGGGCACTGGACAGATTCATAGGTTCATAGGTTCATAGGTTCATACTAGGCTATCTGCCCAAGGGCATTTATAAGCCTAGCCAGAGTTTTGTGGCTTTCACCACCCCTTTAGTTTGGAGGATACTATGCCCATTATTTTGCTGTGCCTCTGTCAAGCAGTGACACTGATATAATCCCTGGGGTATATCTGCGATCTCCCATCCATTGGTCAAGAATTTTCTTGAATAAAGCCAGCGAGGTGCTATGCCTCGCATGTACCGGGACTTTGTTCCACAGCATAGGGAGTCTCTGGGTGATGAATCTGTCCCTCCAGCAGGTCCTATTAATAACCGTGTCGAGGTTTAAGTCTCCTGCCCTTGTAGTTCTGAGGGATCTAGATTTTTTGAGGTGAAGCATGTTCATCAATTCTGGGTTGGACATGGCCTTGTATGTCAGGCACAGGTCACCTCTGAGCAGACGTGCGACCGAGTAGAGCTGAAGTTCCTTCAGTCGGGCAGCATAGGACATATTTTTGAGACCCTTTATCCTTTTGGTGAGGAACTTTTGGGGCCTTTCCAGTTGCTGCAGGTGTCGTGTCAGGTACCTTCCGAATGGGGCATTGTACTCAATCATTGGCCTGATGAGTGATGAGTACAGGGGGACGATGACTTCCCTTGATCTAGATGCGAATCCCTTCATGATCAGGTGGGCAATGTAGAAGGTCTTCCTAACTACTTCGGCAACGTGAGTATCAAATGAAAGGTTACTGTCGACCTGCGTACCCAGATCCCTGATAACCTCTTCTGTGCTTAGTGGGTTGCCGCCTGTATGGTAGCTAGGGGTAACCTTGTTTTTCCCGAAGGGTATGACTGCATTTTTTCGCGTTTAACTTTAAGCCATGGTTCTGGCACCAGTTTTCCATTTCTATAAGACCCTTCTGAAGGATATCTGTGTCAGATGTGTTCTCAACTATGGTGCCCAGTTTGCAGTCATCTGCAAATTTTGTCAGCCATAATCCTCCTGTGTTTGCTTGTACTTCTGAAAAGTAGATGCCGAACAGGAGAGGGCCCAGGACTGAGCCCTGTGGGACACCACTTGTGACAGGCTTTGAGTCTGACATGGCGCCAGCGACTCTGACCCTGTGGGTTCTGTCACTTAGCCAATTTGCAACCCATCTTGTGACGTATGGGTTTACATTTAAGCTGATGAGTTTTTCAATGATACCTGAGTGGGGTGTCGAAAGCCTTTGCCAGGTCAAGGTAGGCTGTGTGGACTGCCTTTCCCTCATCAATGGCCTTGGTGACTGTTTCGAAAAAGTCCACCAGGTTTAAAAGGCATGATCTGCCCTTGACAAAGCCAAACTGGGTCGGATCCAAAGTCTGCAAGTCTCCTATGTCTTTATTTATGAGTTCCATTATGATCCTCTCCATAGCTTTGCAGATCAAGCTTGTCAAACTGATGGGACGGTAATTTCCCGGGTCGGTGGAGGCACCTCCTTTGTGAAGTGGGACCACAGTTGCCGTACGCCACTCCTTAGGCACGTATCCTGAGGTGAGGCTAAGATTAAACAGCTGCCCTAACTGCGGGTTTAATTCCTCATTGAGTTCATGGAGCACACATCCGGGGACACCATCTGGTCACCATTGATCAGGTGGGCAATGTAGAAGGTCTTCCTAACTACTTTGGCAACGTGAGTATCAAATGAAAGGTTACTGTCGACCTGGGTACCCAGATCCCTGATAACCTCTTCTTTGCTTAGTGGGTTGCCACCTGTATGGTAGCTAGGGGTAACCTTGTTTTTCCAGAAGGGTATGACTATGCATTTTTTCGCGTTTAACTTTAGGCCATTGTTCTGGCACCAGTTTTCCGTTTCTATAAGACCCTTCTGAAGGATGTCTGTGTCAGATGTGTTCTCAACTATGGTGCCCAGTTTGCAGTCATCTGCAAATTTTGTCCGCCATAATCCTCCTGTGTTTGCTTGTACTTATGAAAAGTAGATGCCGAACAGGAGAGGGCCCAGAACTGAGCCCTGTGGGACACCACTTGTGACAGGCTTGGAGTCTGACATGGCGCCAGCGACTCTGACCCTGTGGGTTCTGTCACTTAGCCAATTTGCAACCCATCTTGTGACGTATGGGTTTACATTTAAGCTGATGAGTTTTTCAATGATACCTGAGTGGGGTATTGTGTCGAAAGCCTTTGCCAGGTCAAGGTAGGCTGTGTGGACTGCCTTTCCCTCATCAATGGCCTTGGTGACTGTTTCGAAAAAGTCCACCAGGTTTAAAAGGCATGATCTGCCCCTGACAAAGCCAAACTGGGTCGGATCCAAAGTCTGCAAGTCTCCTATGTCTTTATTTATGAGTTCCATTATGATCCTCTCCATAGCTTTGCAGATCAAGCTTGTCAAGCTGATGGGACGGTAATTTCCCGGGTCGGTGGAGGCACCTCCTTTGTGAAGTGGGACCACAGTTGCCGTCGCCACTCCTTAGGCACGTATCCTGAGGTGAGGCTAAGATTAAACAGCTGCCCTAACTGCGGGTTTAATTCCTCATTGAGTTCGTGGAGCACACATCCGGGGACACCATCTGGTCCCATGGATGCTGTGTTTTTTGCCTTGGAGAGAGCAGTTCTCACCTGAGCGTTTGAGATGTTTGGGGGGGCTATAATTCTCTGGTATAGATATCTCACCTTTTGGGGAGAAGTTTGCACTGAACCTGTCAGCCAGTATGTTGGCAATGTCCGTAGGATCAGTAATTTTTACATCATTTTGAACTAATTCTGAGCATATCTGGGAGTTTCCTCCCAGGTTTCTAACATAGCTAAAGAAGGCCTTATGATTGTCCTTTGAGTCCTTGGCGACTTTTCTCTCACAATTTGCCTTGGATGATTTTATGAGAGATCTTAATTTTTTACTTATAATGATCAAGGGTGTTTTCCCTTTTAAGGATTTTGCTCTATCTTGTAGTAGCTTCCTCCTTTTGTTGTAGAGCTTGTTTATGGCTGGGGTCCACCAAACTGGATGCTTGCCTTTGGTACAAAGGGTCTTTGTTTTGTTTGGGATTGCCTGATCCATGCAGTCCTGTAGGTGCTGGTAGAAGGCATTTGTAAGTGATTCAGCGGCTTGAGTAATGGTTTCCGCAGTCTCGGGGGCCATAAAAGAGACCACACTAGCCTTTAGAAGTGTGAAGTCGGCTTTTGAGAAGTTCTTCACTGTGGTCTTTTTTATCTCAGGTGGGTCGGGATGTGGACTTCCAGTGAGATTAGTTTATGGTCTGATCTCACCAGTGAAGGGTATACTTCTGGTTTTGAACATTGTGACCCCATGTTCGTAATGATGAGATCTAGTATGTTATCTCCTCTTGTGGGAATGGTGACTAGTTGTTCCATGGCATTTGAGTTTATGAACTCTAGGAACCTTTGGGCTAGATTGTTGGGGCTAGAGTAGTGATCCCAGTTTATATTCGGGTAGTTGAAATCACCTAGTATGATGGTGTTTGGAGATACATTTATCCCCTCCAGTGTTTTCAGGAAAGCTATGTGAGGTTCCTGAGATTGAGAGGGTGGCCTGTAACATGCTACAAATTGCAGAGCAGTCTTGCCTATGGTTAGTTGCACCTGGATGGTCTCCGATGCATCGTGCGTTGCCACCAACCTTGAGGTGTGGGTGTTCTTGATGAGTTTAGACACCCCCCTCCTTTCTTGGTGTTGTCCGGATTTTGGGGCCGGAACGCATGATGAGGTAAAGCCTGATAGTGCCGGGGTGCTCTCGGGAGCCTTGAACCAGGTTTCAGTCACAGCACAGACATCGATGTTCTCCATACTGAGAAGGGCCTCGAGTGCGTGCATCTTGAGGTTGAGACTTCTGGCATTGAGCAGCATTACCCTTAGTTTTTTTTCCTTTTTTGTGTTCTAGGGTGGTAGGTTTAGAATTTGAGCCTTGCCTAAAAAAGGCACTATGGGGGTGGCAAGAGCCTTTGCCAATATTCGGAAGCCCAGGGGTGACAGGTGCAAGCCATCCCTTGCAAAGCAGCGTGGCTTGTCCAGCATGTCATCCCAGGCAGACAGATATTGGATCCCCTTTGAATGACACCAGAGTTTAAGCCAATTATTAAAGCTGATCATCTTGTCTCTGTATTGTGGCATCATTCTTGGTGAAGGTAGGATACTGCTCAAGGTCAGGGTCATACCTGCCTGGGCTACATAATCAGAGAGCTCCTCTATGTCTCTTTTCATGTAGTCCAAGGAGGTACGTCTCAGGTCGTTCACACCAGCGTGGACAATGACAGAGTCGTACTTGTACCTGCTGTTGAGAGACCTGAGTTTGCGTTATGTGGCGGATTCTAGTGCCAGACAGGCAGCTTACTGTGACCTTTTCCTTGTTCAGTCTGGTGAGCGGGATGTCAGTGTGCCTGACTATAGAGTCACCAATGACGAGTGTGTCTGGCATTGTGTTTGGCCTTAAGGGCTGTGACTGTTTGGCACACTGACTATGTGGTCTATGTGTTGCATGTGTTGCGTCCTGAGGTGGCAGTTGTTTGGGTGTCTGCTTTGGTGGCCTCTGCTGTTTTGGTAGATTTTTGATCAGAGCCTCCGAATATGTCTTTGTGTATTTATGTGTATGATTTGAAGTTGTGATAGTACTATGTGAGACTGGGTTTGTGGTGTGTGTGGTTACCTTCTCCTCCTGTCTGGTCTTACCAGTCCTATGTTGAGAGAGCTAAGCCTCCAGTTTGGCTATATAGTTGCATCTCTCGCATGTATTTGTGTTTTGTGGGAGAAGGAGAGGGTTGTCCGTGTACATGAGACAATTGTAACATTGCCTCAATATTCCCAGATTCACCAGCTGAGCAGGAGAGGACACTAGCAACTGATCCCTCAACATGCTAGAAGGGATAGACAAGGACTTTAAAAGACTCCGGGGGATGTGGGTGATCGAATGGGGTTTTTGACTGGTGGGGTACTATGTATAATGAAAGTGCTATATCAAGTAAAAAAGTACTTTAGGAGCAAGTGCTAGGCTTTACAGATAGAGAATATTCTACTTGGGAATCAAGTAGAGCTGAGCTTTTTAGATATAGAATACGCTGGTTAGATCAGTAGTACAGTTCAGGGAAGGCTGTTTTAAGGGAAAATTTGAAGAGTGGACTTTAGGTAGTCCGAATAGTTTAACCTTGATTAACCGCCACTGCTCTTGTGTGCTCCTGTAGCAACTCCGCGCTAAAGCGTGCTTTATAGCAGGGGCTGGAAAAAACAGGAAATGACCCAAAATGGCCAATGAATTACCAGTTACTGTCTCTAACCACTCCTCTGAGGACAAACAGGCAGCTCAGTACTCCCCACTCTCACTGGTGAGTAAAGAAACTTCCCTCTGGCCACACAAGAAAATGGAGGAACACAGGAACCAAATACAAAGCCCAGGGATCAGCAAAATCTGATCACTGGAACAACTAGCTAGGAAAGTTAGGAAAGCAGAAGTATTTTTTTGTTTTTTAGTTTTTTTTTTTTACACACACAGACAGAAAATACAGTAAATGCTTTGTTATTCGACTAAATGCTATCAAAGGCTAGTACACTTGAGTGTATTAGCCTGTTTGTTAACTTTTAAGCAAAACTTTAGCTAAGAAGTGCAATCAACAAATTAAGCTCAGAAAAACAGAGAAAACAGGTAATATAACAATAATATAAGCACAAACAGTGGTCGAAAAGCACAAAAGATCGAAAAAAGCAATAAAAAATGCTTAAAAAATACTTAGAATCAAGAAAGTCGCTTTTTGTGCTCTCTGCTGCCTTAGGAACTCTGCAGGGGACCACAAGGAGCTATGCCAAGTTCTCTAATGCCAGAAAAGCCCGCCAAAGCGTGCTTTATAGCAGGGGGCTGGAAAAAACAGGAAATGACCCAAAATGGCCAATGAATTACTAGTTACTGTCTCTAACCACTCCTCTGAGGACAAACAGGCAGCTCAGTACTCCCCACTCTCACTGGTGAGTAAAGAAACTTCCCTCTGGCCACACAAGAAAATGGAGGAACACAGGAACCAAATACAAAGCCCAGGGATCAGCAAATCTGATCACTGGAACAACTAGCTTGAAAAGTTAGGAAAGCAGAAGTAGTTTTTTGTTTTTTTTCTAGTTTTTTTTACACACACAGAGAAAATACAGTAAATGCTTTGTTATTCGACTAAATGCTATCAAAGGCTAGTACACTTGAGTGTATTAGCCTGTTTGTTAACTTTTAAGCAAAACTTTAGCTAAGAAGTGCAATCAACAAATTAAGCTCAGAAAAACAGAGAAAACGGGTAATATAACAATAATATAAGCGCAAACAGTGGTCGAAAAGCACAAAAGATCGAAAAAAGCAATAAAAAATGCTTAAAAAATACTTAGAATCAAGAAAGTCGCTTTTTCTGCTCTCTGCTGCCTTAGGAACTCTGCAGGGGACCACGAGAAGCTATGCCAAGTGGGGGAAAAAGGTTTATACATCTGCAACCTTGGCAATCAGGGCCTTAAACTGTCAATTTCATATGCTTAAGTACCAACAACATGTTATGGGATTGCTTAAACAGAAAATTATGTTGATTTCAGAATGTGCAGAAAATAAGGAATTTCAGGAATTATTGCATGCAGCTGAACAAGTTGGAAAGCATACTTTGCAATGTGGTTTTGATTCTTTAGAGGCCTCCTGCAGGACCGCAGTTACTGGATCTGTGATTAGGAGGCATGCCTGGTTAAAGAAACAAAATTTGCCTGATCATATTAAAGCTAAATTGCTAGATGCACCTTTACACATGATTCTCTGTTTGGTATTAAGGCAGAAGAGGTTTTAAAGAAAATGGAACACAAAGCTAAGTCTATGCAAACTGTTAAAGATTTCTTACAAGTGCAGCCACCTAGATTCAGTAGACACTGGCCTACAAAAAAGTGGTCCTTTCCTGTGTCAGACAGAGCTCAAAAGAGCAAATCCGGACGCCCTAAGGGTTCCAGGTACCAGGCTCAAGACTCATACAGGTCAAAGCAATGGGACGCATCCACCTCCAAATCTGGAGGAGATAAAGCACAAACCTACAGAAAGCAATCCCAATGACTTCCCTCTGCCTACACCAAGCACTTATCTTTTGGCAGCACTCATAGGGGGAAAATTAGCACTTTTTGCTCAAAATTGGCAGTTAATAACCCAGGACAAGTGGGTACTAAACATCGTATCACAGGGATACAGATTCCATTTCCACACTCTGCCAATGACAAATGGTTGGCCAGATCTGCCAAAAAAACAATGGGCAGAGGCTCAGAAACAGGTTACATCCCTCATGGATATACGGGCCATTCAGACAGTACCAGAACAGGAAAAAGGACAAGGTTTTTACTCGACTGTTCTTGGTACCCAGAAAGGACAAGGCCTGGTGGCCAATACCGGATTTATCGATTTTGAACACATGCCTGGACATTCCAAAATTCAAAATGCTCACTTTGCAACAGCTTCTGCCCATGCTGGGCAAGAATGCTTGGCTGGTGACTTTAGACCTAAAAGAGGCATACATGCATGTCCCAATAAGACAGTCGTGCAGAATATACCTCAGATTCAAGGCTTGCTTTAATGCATTACCAATTCTCTGCACTGCCCTTTGGCTTATCTACTGCGCCCAGGGTCTGCCTGGCACCAGTAATTGCATTTTGCAGACAAAGAAGTATTCAAATATATCCTTACTTGGACGACTGTCTCATTCAAGCAGAGAACAAGGACACTCTTCTACGACACCTGGCATTTGTGAAAAGGCTTCTAACATGCCTAGGGTACACAGTAAACAAAAAGAAAACACAACTGGTACCCTCTCAAAAGATAACATTCCTGGGTGCAAGCTTGAATACAACTGCCCAGATGGCTTACCTCACGCCAGATAAACAAAGGCAATTGACTACTGACTTCAAACTGATGGCAAAAAAAAAACAGTCTTCTGCAAGACAAATTCTGCAGGCTCTGGGCTTCATGGCATCCTGCATCCTACTAATTCCATATGCAAGACTGCATATGAGGAAACTTCAATGGTACCTAAAAAGTTTATGGAGTGAACATTCACACAGTGTGGAAACAATGATTCCTTTCATCCCCTGCCTGCAACAGGAGTTTCTATGGTGGGCAAAGGCCTGTCACCAAAACATGGGATGGGCCTTCACTCTACCCCCTGCCAGCCAAACCTTAACAACAAACTCATCAGATTATGCCTGGAGGTCCCACATGGCAGGATGCATTCAGGGCATATGGGCACCAAATCAAATGCATCTACATATCAACCAGAAAGAGATGCTAGTTGTTCAAAATGCCCTAACAGCCTTCAAGGACTTACTTCATCCAGGACAACTACTGATAAAGACGGGCAACACCACAGTCATGTGGTATATAAACAAGCAAGGGGGCACACACTCCTACCCCCTTTGCAGATTAGCCATGGCACTGTGGGACACAGCTTTGACCTACCAAATAAATCTTCAAGCTCAATTCCTGCCAGGAAAACAAAACACTCTGGCAGATGATTTAAGCAGAAACCTTATGGATCCTCACGAGAGGAAACTAAATCCGCAAAACTAAAGCATGATAGCAGAGAAATGGGGGAGCCCAGACATACACCTATTTGCCTCTCCTTAAAATTATCAACTGAAAAGATTCTGCACAAGGACTTATCACAGGCAAGCATGGAAAGTGGACGCCCTATCCTTCAGTTGGAAAAACCTATCTGCTTATGCCTTTCCTCCTCTGCCTCTTCTACCCAAGGTTCTCCTAAAAGTCAGACAAGAGAAGCCAAAGATGATATTAATTGCCCCAGACTGGCCCCACCAATACTGGTTCACAATCCTAAGGAACTTGTCTCAATACCCAGCTTGGACCTTGCCTCAAAAACCACAACTACTGTCCCAGCAAAACAATCAGATCCTGCACAATCAACTACAGACTCTGAACCTGGCAGCATGGCTAATCCTGTAATCATTCAGACGACACCTCTCAGTAAAGCTGTGATGGATGTCATTTTGGAAGCCAGAAGGCCTAGTACTAGAAAATCTTATGCTGACAAATGGAAGAGATTCTGTGCTTGGAATCAAGCACAAGGAACTGATACAGCAGAACCGCATATTCCTCAGATATTACAATATTTAACTGAGATGCTTGACAAAGGCCTATCTATTTCATCAATCAAAATCCATGCCTCTGCTATTTTGGCTCATTACAATACAGAGCCACCAACCTTTTCTCATCCTTTACTAAAGCAGTATCTTAGTGGAGCCAAAAATGTAAGGCCTCCTAAAAGATCACCATTACCTGCATGGGACCTCAATTATGTGTTGGAAAAGCTCACCCTGCCTCCATTTGAACCAGCTGCTACCGCTGATATAAAGTTCTTATCGTGGAAGACAGCTCTGCTACTATCAATTACTTCAGCAAGAAGAGTTCCAGAGCTACAGACCCTCATGGCTGTAGAGCCTTTTATCATATTTTACCCAGACAGGGTTTCTCTGAGGACAAATCCTACTTTTATGCCTAAGGTGGTTTCCAGTGTGGCTCTTAACCAAACAATTCATCTGCCAACTTTTTATCCAAATCCGCAGAACAAAGGGGTGAGAATTCTTCATTCCTTGGACGTACACAGACAGCTAAGATTCTACTTGAGCAGGACTAAAGCTCTAAGAAAAACTGAGGAATTACTAACATCATATGCTGCAGGATCAGAAGGAAAGGCTATTTCAGAGCAGACAATTTCAAAATGGATAAGCCATTGCATCCGTTTCTGCTACTTACAGCATGGCAAACCTGTGCCCAAGGGCATTAGGTCTCACTCCACCAGGGCTGCAGCTACATCAGCAGCCTTTCTTAGAGGAGTACCAACCAAGGACATTCTAGAGGCTGCTACTTGGAGTTCTGTTCACACCTTTACAAAGCATTACCAGTTGCCTCTCTACTCTAAGTCCAGGGCAGGCTTTGCCACTGCAGTGCTGCAGGGCTTTATAACCTCACCTAATGCTGTTTAGCTCCAGCCTCCCAACCATAGCTTTGGGATTCTACCCAAATGTAATGACTGCAAAAGTGAAACATGAACATAGTACAGTTGTGTACACTTACCATAAATGTAGATGTTCGAGTGTATTCACTGTTGCAGTCCAAGTTACCCTCCCGCTATCCCCCTGTCATTCTGTAGTTTATTTTTCCTTCTCTATCTTCTACAACCTATGTGGTGTATTTGCTTGTAGATGAAGGTAAAGTTTATGTTGATGCAAGTATATATATATATATATATATATTTTTGGGGGCACCTGACATCGGGGACAAGGAAAACTAAAGAAAATGGCGTCTGCTGCATGTTTTATACCCCTGACATCATGGAAGAGGAGACAGCAACCGACGCAGGACCCAAGACTTTGGAATTCAGGCCAACTGAGGGCAACCTGCCAGCAGATTACCCAAATGTAATGACTGCAACAGTGAATACACTTGAACATCTACATTTACGGTAAGTGTACACAACTGTACTTTTTAAGCCATGGCTTTGGCACCAGTTATTTGTCTGTGTTAGACCTTCCTGTAAGATGTTATCTTCAGGGGTTTCTGTGATTGCTGCTTGCGTGCAGTCATCTGCAAACATGTTGAGCCAGAGGTCCTTGACATTGGCCTTGACTTCTCAAAAGTAAATGTCAAAGAGCAGCGGACCCAGCACAGAGCCTGGGGGACTCAACTGGCCTGCCTGTGAAGGTAATCTGTCCCCAATCCTAACTTCCTGAGTCCTGTCTGTGAGCCAGATGGCTGTCCAGCAAGTTACATAGGGGTTTATGCCTAATTGTGTGAGGTTGTTTAGTGCCTGAGTGGGGTATTGTATCAAATGCCTTACTTAGGTCTGGGTAGGCAGTATGTACTGCTTTGTCTTCATTCTTTACTTTGGTGATTACCTTAAAGAACAAAAAAAAACAGGAACTTCAATACCAGGCAGGACAGCAGAGCCAAAACTTTTAGTACAAGTCCACAGAATAGTAAATAAAATAAAACACGGGAGTGGTGCAATTTCACCAAAATAAATCACAAGGTTAAGCGCTTTCATATGGAACCACCAGGCTTCATCAGAACAGTTCAACAAACTGACTGCTATAAATACTAACATCAATCACTAAAATAACAGTTAACCAATTAACAATAAAAAATTTCACATTTAAAAAGCCCTGTATGATCAATTCTAAAATGGGATGTGCTTTAATACTATGCATACTTCACCTAAATAATGTAATAATTAATGTCCCTCACTTCTTACCAGACTTGTACACAGTCGTAGGTATATGTTGGAAATAATGGGTCACTAAAAACAATATTGTATAAATACTTTATAATAAATTTTAAAATACTGTGAAAACCTAAACAGTTACCGTTGGTGTCTGCTTGTAAAACCATATGGATACATGATCAGGTGAAAATTGTAATAACCCTCTTATAATTTAGCTGCTCTAAGTTTCAATACACTGTTAATGCTAATTTGATAATTTAAACCTGGGGTCCTTCCTAAATCTAACCTAAGTTGCCCGAAAAGCTCCCTATACTCTAGCCTAGCTTCCCAGCATCCTCCCCGGGGATCAGTAGCCACCTGTTCCAATACAAAAAATTTTGGTTTCTTATCATTGCATAACCTAGAATGCTTGTATAATGCGTTGGATTCTTTAGCCCTAGTCACATCATACATGTGCTCGTATATTCTTCTCCTTAAGTTCCTCCTTGTTTTCCCAATGTAGAAACTACAGCAGGTCTCACATGTCACTAAATAAACTACTCCTTTTGAGTTACAGTTATAAGAACCTGTAGCTCTCACCCAGTATTTCTTAAATGGTTTGTCTAACATGTAACCACACTGGTTACAAAAACCGCATCTGTAAGTCCCCTGATGTTAAGTTGTCTATCTCGCCTTCATTCTTGCTGGATGGGTTCGGAGCCGACCTCGGCTCCGACTCGGCCACTCTAAAAGCTCGAGAGTTGGTTCCACCGGCTCGAGGCTCCCCTTATATCCCACAATGCTAGGCGTGAGTTACCTCAGATCTCGTTTGCCGCTACAGCGATCGAGGTGTGTTTTCTACCGGCTCCAGGTTAGTGAAAGTTAGGCTAGTTTAAATTCTTTAGACTTAAGCTAGCTTAGTGTATTTTTCTTTCCCCTTAGTGTAGTGGATATTATCCCTTCTACCTTTTATCCAGCCCCCTTTTTTTCTAAGAACTTATAGTTCTTTCCCAAAGGCCTTCGGGCCCTTCCTTCCCTATCCTTAGGGTGTGTATGTGTTTGATTAGGGAGTTTTAACTTAACTTACCCTTTAGTTTAAATAATTCCCTTTAAACCCCTATCAGTGTAATCTGTGTGTGTGTTGTTTCTGTGTGTGATTACACTTCGGTTCCTTGAGTATGTCCAAGGATACAAAGGTCTCAGGCTTCAAGAAGTGTGACTCGTGCTGTCAGAAAATGTCTCTGACAGACGGTCACACTTCTTGTGTGTATTGCCTGGGACCTTTACACCTGCAGGACTCTTGTGCTGTATGCCATGGCTTCAGCCCTAGAGTCCTGCAGGAGAGAAAAAATAAACTCATTTTAAGGGGTTTGATTAAGCCTGAAGGTTCCCTTTCTGTGTCATCGGGGAAACCTTCTAAGGCTTCCAAGACCTCGGCTCCAGCTTCAGAGTCGAGGCCTAAGGCTCGAAGCCTACTGCTTCATCGGCTCCGGCTGGAGCCGATGAGTCTTTGACTGCAGTATCTGTGGTTTCCTCGGCTCCGGCCGGAGCTGAGGCATTAGAGATTCCTGGGTCGGCTCCGATCAAACCATCGGAGCCGACATCTAGAAAGAGATCGAGGTCACCGTCCCTTGGCTCCGTTCATTCGGCTCCAGCGTCTCCCCTGCTGTCTGAACGGAGCCACAGATCTCACTCCTCCAGGTCATCGAGGCTCTCAGATCACGATCTCCAGAGGGTAGTGAGTAGACTTTTGAAGTCCGAGGCACTGGCCCAAATGCTCCAGAGTCCGACTCATCAGTCGATGCCTCAACTTGTTCCTATATGTATTCCTCCTCCGACTCCTTTGAGCTCGAGCCGGGCGCCTCGGGACCGAGACTGTGGTAGCATCGGAGCCGATACAATTGTCTTCGGCTCCGCCGGCTCCGATTTCTTCTTTGAAGAATCTCGGCGCCGGCTTCCTCGTCGGCTCCGAGGGGTGAGTGGCATCGGACCCTTGTCCGACCCCCTCTCCCTCTCGGTGCTTGCGCTGGTGAGCTCGGCTCCGACATCGGCCTCGAGCCATCTCTGTCGGTGCCGAGGGAGGTTCTCAGCTCGGAGCGGGACCTCTGGCTCTGCCGGACAGGGGTGCGTTCGAGGTCATGCGGAGTGTGTTGGAACCTTGTTCGACTCCACAGTCGGCTCCGTCCGCCCCTCCCTCTTGGTGCGGTGCCTTTGGTTATGTCGACTCACTCCCTCATCCCAGACCGCAGAGAGCCAGCTCCTCAAGAATCCCCTGTGGGGATCTCATCCTCTTCCGAGGCCTCCCTGAATTGGCAGGGGAGCCCCTAGGAAGAGAAAGTGTAAGAGGAAGCACATAGACTCACCTGAGTCTGTCACCTCTGACACAGATTTAGAGGATTCCGAGGGTTCCCCACGTTCCCCTTCTGAAGATGTCTCTTTCGCAGACATTCTAAAGATCCTGAAACAGAGGGAAATTGGCCAGCCCTTAACCCTTCGGAGGATGAATCTGTGTATCTTGAGGCATTTGGCTCTCGCCTTCCACCTCCTGGGTGTCCCCCTTTGATCCCCTCATGCAGGTGGTTGCAAAGAAGGCCTGGACGGCTCCTGATTCAGTGGACCCTACCCCAGGAGACCTTCCAAATTTATAACAGCACCAACTGACAAGCAATTTCTCACAAAAGGTGTTTCTGTGGATGCTATGGTGGTAGCTGCTGCCACCAAGAAGGAACTAGCTGATCCTTCAGTACCTGTTCATCCCCTAACAAAGAATCTAGGTCTATGGACAGGTACGGAAGCGGATGTTCTCGCCAGCGACCTTTGCTATGCGTCGCTGAACTACCTATGCCATTTTACTCGTCTTCAAAGAGACTTGATCAAAGAAGCGAGTGACATGTTGAAGGATCCTACGGCGGGTTTTCAAGACAAGATGAACACTCAGCTGGCTACCCTGAACTCCATAGCTAACTCCTCCATGCCTCCTTTCTTATGCGGCTGATGGAGCGAGCAGGGCCGCAGGGACAGGTGTGGCCTTACGCAGGCATGCCTGGATGCGGCTATGCAACTTTGTGGACCCCTTTAAAACGTCGTTCACTAATTCCCGCTTGATGGATCATCTCTTTTGGTCCTCAAGTGAAAGAAACCTTGACTAGGTGCGAGACGGATGGCAAGACTCTTTCTGCCGTCGGAGTCCGTTTTTCTACTCCTTCTAGGCCTTACCCCAAAGGCCAGAAAAGTGGAAAAATGTGGTTCCGCAAACAATCTCAAGGGACTTCGCCTGACGCACAGAGTCGGTTCCCCGCCAGAGGCAGAGGGGGGAACAACAATGGTAGACGTCGCCCTAGAGGCAGGGGGGGGTCCGCAGAACCAGGGCAATCGAGAAACCTTCTCTGATAAGCCTTTTCAGCATCCCTGAGGTGTTGCCCGACTGCCCACCTTCGGAGGCAGTCGGGAGAAGATTGTCACTGTACCCAGAAGCCTGGCTATCCCTGACTCAAGACAAATGGGTACAGTCCATCATTTCCGAAGGCTATTCCATTCCCTTCGTTCGCATTCCAAACCAATCAAAAAAAATCCCTTCCAGATGTTCCACCCGCTCAAAGGGATCTTGCAGCTTTGGAAATTTCAAAGCTGCTTGCAAAAAGAGCAATTCAGCCAGTTCCAGCAGACCAGCAAGGATCCGGAATCTACTCCAGGTTCCTTTTAGTTCCAAAGAAAACAGGGGACTGGAGACCAATTTTGGATCTCAGTATCTTGAACAAGTCAGTCAAGAAAACAAGATTTCGGATGGTCACGCTGCAGTCCATCCTTCCAGTTTCCCTTTCCCAATAGGGGATGTGCTCTATAGACCTTCAGGATGCGTACTATCACATAAAAATGAACAGACGCTCCAGAAGATTCCTCCGCTTCAGGCTGGGAACCAGTCATTTTCAATTCAGGGCCCTGCCCTTTGGTCTCACCACTGCCCCCCGGGTGTTTACCAAATGCATGGCAGTGGTAGCTTCTCACCTGAGACGTCAAGGATTCCAGGTGTTTCCATACTTGGACGACTGGCTCCTCACAGCTCCCACCAAGCATCTTCTTCTAATGGCCAGGGACTACACCTTTCGCATTTGTCAAAATTTAGGCATTTCAATAAACTGCGAAAAGTCTGTTTTGTCACCTTGTCGTACTATTACATTCATAGGCGCAAATCTAGACACAGTCAACATGTCTGTAGACTAACAGATCAGAGAATAACAGACATACACAAACTGGTCTCGCTCCTCTTCAGCAGCAACAGAATCAAAGCCAGGTTAGTTCTGAAAGTGTTGGGGATTATGGCGGCTGCCATACCTCTGCTTCCATTAGCCAGATTCCACATGAGAATCCTTCAATGGATGCTCTTCACGCAATGGTCATACCAGCAACTTCCGATGTCCCACACCATTATGATTACGCAAACATGCAGAAATCATCTTCTGTGGTGGATGTCTTCCCTCAGCTCTTATTGGGAAGACCCTTTGTTCCTTCCTCCGGTTGCTACTCTGACAACGGACGCCTCCCTGATCGGGTGGGGGCATTATCAGGGCAGAACTGTCCAGGGCACATGGCAACCAGACGAATGCCACCTGCACATAAATGTTCTAGAGATGAGAGCAGTGCTTTTAGCGTTGCAAGCCCTTCAAGACTCTCTTCCCTTGGGAACGATAGCAATCCAGACGGACAATATGTCTGTAGTGTGGTATATCAACAAACAAGGCGGAACCAGGTCCTACCCCGTGTCGAGAAGCACTCAGATTCTGGCAATGGGCGATTTCTTCTCAGCGGTTTCTGGTAGCAACACACATCCCCAGCAAGTCCAATCAAATCGCGGACAAGTTGAGCAGAGCTATCCTCATGCCTCACGAGTGGTCTCTGAAAGACTCTGTTGTGAGAGAAATTTTTCTCAAGTGGGGTCAGCCTTGCTGCGACCTTTTGCTACTCCCAAAACAGCAAGTGCAGAGATTATTTCACCCTATTCCCTTTACCAGGCCAGCCCAGCAGAGACGCTCTAGTCCAAGTTTGGCCCCGGGGACTTCTGTATGCATTTCCTCCCTTCCCACTAATCTCTCAAGTGATACAGAAAGCTATCGCTCAGAAGGCCTCATTGATCCTCATTGCTCCTTACTGGCCTCGACAGGTTTGGTTCCCCTTTCTTCATCATTTTCTGTTGGAGCGACCTTGGCATCTGGACCTAGTTCCAGATCTTTTGATCCATCAGTCGGGTCAGTTTCATCGCTCCCGTCCCTTTCTGAACCTCACTGCTTGGTTCCTCCAATTCCAACCTTAGCCAGGCTTCCTCAAATATCTCACTCTGTTCGAGATATTTTGATAGCTTCCCATAAATCTTCCACTCGAAAGATTTATTTGAGTAAGTGGAAACGTTTCGCCTATTGGGCTCAAGGAAGGGACATAGATCCTTTCACTGCTTCCATCCAAGTGGTCCTTGATTTTCTAGCTGAACTCTTCCATGCAGGTTCATCTCCATCTACTCTTAAAGTTCAATTGGCAGCTATTTCTAACTTTCATGTGGGCATTTCAGAGTCTGCCATAATGTCCCACAAGCTTTGCAAAGCCTTTTTGAAAGGAGTTTTTCTACTCAGACCTCCTATAAGAAATCCTCCTCCTCCTTGGGACCTAAATTTAGTTCTTAGTTCTTTGATTCTTTCTCCTTTCGAACCTGCAGCCTCCTGTTCTTTAAAATTGTTATCATGGAAGACACTCTTTCTGGTAGCTATTACTTCAGCTAGAAGAGTTTCAGAACTTCATGCACTCAGCTGTCGACCTCCTTATCTGTTGTTCCATAAGGACAGGGTATCTTTACGAACCAACCTGTCTTTTTTACCTAAGATAGCCTCGGCGTCTAACCTAAATCAAACCATTGACCTCCCTGTGTTTTTTCCAGAATATTCTAACAGGTCTGAACAAAAATTGCATTGGCTAGATGTTCATCGTCAGTTAAGGTACTATTTGGATAGAACTAAACAATTCAGAAAATCTGACCAACTGTTTGTCTCTTATGCAGAAGGCAGAAAGGGACTTTCAGTTTCAAAGGTATCATTATCTAGATGGCTAACATCTCTGATTTCCCTTATTTATGAAATTAGACACCAAAAGCTGCCTAACAAACCTAAAGCCCATTCTACCAGAGCTTTGGCTACTTCTTTAGCCTTCCAAGACAGACTGCCTATTGACACCATTTGTGCAGCGGCTACTTGGGCTACTCCTCACACTTTCATTTCTCATTATAAGTTGGATTTAGCTTCTAGGCATAGAGCTAACTTTGGTTCCACTGTTCTCAAGAGTCTGTTCCGTTAGGCCACACGGGACAAGGTGCTAGGGACGCGGTCCCATCCAGCAAGAATGAAGGCGAGATAGACAACTTAACATATAGAAGTTATGTTCTTACCATAACGTTCCATGTTAGTTGTCTTCTTCTCGCTTCTTCTTGCGTCCCACCCTCCTTCCCCCTGGCCTGGACAGACCTAGAGGAGTTTTGATTGTGACCTCTCTTTCTACCACCTCTTTACTTTAGGTATATGCTGCTGTGCATATTTTCCTGGATCAGGATGTAGGTCACCCTTCTCTTCTCCCTGGTTTATAGAGGTGGACTTTGTTTATAGTTATTCTGTTACTATTATAGGCTGGGCCTAGCTTACAAACGAGATCTGAGGTAACTCACGCCTAGCATTGTGGGATATAAGGGGAGCCTCGAGCCGGTGGAACCAACTCTCGAGCTTTTAGAGTGGCAGTCGAGCCGAGGTCGGCTCCGAACCCATCCAGCAAGAAGAAGGCGAGAAGAAGACAACTAACATGGAACGTTATGGTAAGAACATAACTTCTATTTTCCTACCATTACTTAAGTTTTTGGTCTCATTCATTTCAAATAATTCTTTTAAATTGGTATCTCTTCTCCTAACAAAGGTGTTTTTTTCCAGGCGATAATTCTTAATCTCATTGTTAACTCTAAGAATACCCAATGTTTCCTCACTATGTCCTCTGCCTTAGCAGTAGTAGTAGAAAAGGTGTATATAAATGCCCCTTCACGACTATTGTTAACCTTATTCACCTGGCTTCCTGTGGTCCTACCAGTACCCAAGACAGGATAATACAAGGTGTCTCAGTCTCTAGTCACATCCTTAACTAGTGTATCAATAAAAGTTTTGGAGTACCCCCTCTCCAGAAACAAAAGTGTAAGAAATTCTACCGCCTCAAAAAACACCTTCCTATCACTGGTCATTCTTGAGGCCCTAATAAGTTGTCTTTTAATAATCCCTTTCTTTTGATAGTGAGGGTGCCCACTGTCATAATGCAGATATGAATTAGAAAATGTGCTCTTTCTGAATAATTTTGTTTGAAAACATTGGTTGGCGTAATCTTTGTATAATGTGACATCTAAACAGTCTATCTTTCATTGGGACAAGGTATAAGTGAATTTTAAAAATTCAGAAGAATTGTTAATGTAACAAAAAAAAAAACTCTTGTAGAGATTCTTCTGAACCTTCCCAAAAGAGACAGATGTCATCAAGGTAACGGGTATAGAAGGAAATATATTTTTCTAATCAGTCTCAAATGTATGCATTTTCTCCCAAAATTATAAAATGCAATTGGCATATAGGGGGGGCGCAGGCAGCTCCCATAGCAACCCCCTTTTCCTCCTTATAAAATTCTCCATTAAAATACACAAAATTGTTCTTTAAGATAGTGATTTCCTTAGAGGCGCACAAGATTCTGTAGACATGACTTGCCTTTGATGAAACCAGGTGGTCTTTGTCATTGTTAATTATTTCCAGTGGACCTGATTGGTCATATTTCAGACTTTTTTAAGAGGCATCCTGATCAAAATTCAGTGTCTAAGTGTCTCCTAAGTAATTTTTAATCTTTTCTATGATGATTTCCTCCATGGCTTTGCATATGAGACTAGTCTGACTAATGGGTCACTAGTTCCTGTGATTTGTTTATTGTCCTCCCTTGTGCAGATGGATGACTGTTCTAGTCCTCCATTCATGTAAAGTGAAGCCTGTATAGAGGCTGTGGTTGAATAGCGACTCCAGTGGCCCTGGTAGGTCATATTTCAGGCTGTTTGTGAGGCATCCTGGGATATTATCAGGGCCCACTGAAGTTGTATTCTTGGCCTTAAAAAGATTGCGTCTAAGACTTGCTCCCTACTGAGAGTTGAAAGGGTTATGTTAGATGGTATTTCCTGAGCTGCAGCTGGGGGTGGGGGGGTTTGATGAAGCTGGAGCTGAAGTTGTCAGCCAGGAGATTTACTACGTCTCCCTGTTCCATTAACATGGCTCCATTTGCCAGCAATTTAGCACACTGTGTACTGCCTTTGAACTTTTGTACATAGCTATAGAAGGTCTTATGAATTTCCTTGACCTGGGACACTATTTTATACCTCAAAATTTGCTTTGTTGGAGTTTAGTCCTCTTTGTTGTCTATTTAGTATGAGAGAGTTTTTTTTTATCTTTTTTGGTGTTTGGCTTCCTAATTTTATCTATGACTTTTTTCTTTTGTTTCACAGCCTGTTTAATTTTGGTTTACACCAGGGTGGTTTGCTTTTTGAGTATTATTTCTGGTAGGTACAGCAGCCTCTATGCAGTGATTGACATGGTTGCATAGAGCTTCTGTGAATACTTCTGCATAGGCTGCTCTGTTGTCTGGGTTTGAAGGGGCTTGAAATTTTGACAGGTTATCACTTAATAAAAGGTAGTTTGTCCTTAAGGAGTTTCTGACTGTTAAAGGGTATGCTGAGTTGCAGAACTGATTCCTCATTTTAATGGAGACTGCTTTATCGTCTGACTTTACCAGAGAGGGCCTGACACTGGTGGTGGTGGTGTGTGCTCCCATATTTATAAGTACCTGGTCCAATTTGTTTGTACCTGTAGTAGGCATAAGCACTAACTGGTCCAAGGTGTTTGTGTTTACAAAGTCTAGGAATCTCTGGTTGCAAATTTGGAGTCATGTAGGATGCCTGTTTTATAGAGGAATAATTAACGTCCCCCATGAGTATGGTATGTGATTGGATGGTGTCTCTCCAGTACTACTAATTATGAACTATGGGTTTCATGTAACATAAAGGGTGACCTGTAGCTTCCTAGTATATGGTATCTGACTTCCTCTGTGGTCATCTGGATGTGGAAGAACTCCAGTGCATCATCCTGTTTAACCAGCCTAGAAGTATGCTTGCTGCTGTTACAGATATAGATACCACTGCCTTTAGTCTCTATCTCTGCACTTGCTGATCTAAATGTGTGGAAGGCACTAAATTCTTGCACTGCTGGGGTACTCTCCATGGCTTTAAACCATGTCTGAGTAACTCTACAGATGTCCGCAATCCCAATGGAGAGGAGGATTTGGAGGGACTGGAACTTTTTATTTAGACTCCTGGCATTGAGCAGTAACTCCTTCAGATTCCTTTGGGTAGGTTTTGCTGTTGTGGAAGATTTTTTTTTTCAATTTGGCATTGCCTAAAAAGGCTCTTTGTGGAAGGACAATGGAAAGCCTAGAGGGGACAGGTGCAAACCATCCTTGGCAAAGCAACATGGCTTGACCATGTACTCCCACACTGACAAATATTGTACCCCCCCCCCCCCCCCCAGAATGACACTAAAGCTAAGCTAGTTATTAAAGTCAGTCATCCTCTGTTTGTATTATGGCATCATCCTAGAATACTGCTCATTATTAGGCACATACCAGCCTGTGACCATACAGTCTGAGAGCTGCATAATGTGTCTCTTCATATAGTCTAGGGAGGTACATCTCATGTCATTTATACCTGCATGGATCATCACTGAATCATTCTGATAACTGTGGTGTTGTGACTTGAATATATACATAACTTGGTGGATCCTGGCCCCTGATAGGTACAAGACCATTATTTTCTTTGTTCAGCCTGGTGGGGCATCATAATGTCTTTCAGTGGAATCCCGTATAACTAGAGTCTTATGTAGTGTATTGGCTTGTGCCTTATGTTACCGGCACTTGCTCAAAACTTATAGCAAGCACTTATAAACCCTAGCACTAGACCCTCCTGTACTGTACAGATGGACAAGGCTCTCTATTCGACCTTACCAGCCATCCAGTAAAACAGTTCACTGTACCTGTCCAGGCATGTCCAAAGGGCGGTTTCAGGTGTACTCTCTAGTCCAACTGGTGAATCTGGGCATTTTGAGGCAATGTTACAACTGCCTCATGTACACAGACAACCCCCTCCTCCTACCTCCAAGCACTAATACATGTGAGAGATGCAGTTATACAGCCAAACTAGAGGCTATGCTCTCTCAACCCAAGACTGGATTAGACAGTCAAGAGGAAAAGGGAAATACTTACATCACACCACCAGTCTTACCATTAAACCAGCACCGGCAAAAAAACACCCACAAATACATGAAAACATACTCAGAGGCTCTAAATAAAAATCTGCAAAACCAACAGAGACCTCCAAAGCAAACATCCAAGCAACCTCCACCCCCCCAACACAAACCATGAAACACATACTTCATAAAACCAGTGTGCCATGCAATCACAGCCCTTAAGGCAAAATAACATACCCAACCTACTAGTAATAGGTGACTCTGTAGTCAGGCACACTGACGTCCCACTCACTAGGCTTAATAAGGAGAAGGTTACTGTTAGCTGAATGTCGGGTGCCAGGATCCGCCACATAGCACAAGCACTCGGGTCACACCAGAACAAGTACAAACATGACTCTGTCCTTGTCCATGTTGGTGTGAATGACCTGAGCAGTACCTCCCTTGACTACATGAAAAGAGACATGGAAGAGCTCCCTGATTATGTAGCCCAGGCCGGTATCACCCTGACTGTGAGCAGTATCCTGCCCTCACCAAGAATGATACCATGGTATAAAGAAAAAATTCTCGATTTCAACAATTGGCTAAGTTTCTGGTGTCATTCAAAGGGGATCCAATGTCTGTCTGCCTGGAATGGCATGCTCGACAAGCCACGCTACTTCACTGGAGATGGCTTGCACCTGTCACCCTTAGGCTTTCGAATACTTGCCAAGGCTCTTGCCACCCCTATAGTGCCTTTTTTAGGCAAGGCTTAAAAGACAAACCCACCGCCATAAATAGCACAAGTAACAAAAAACTGAGGGTAATGCTACTCAATGCCAGAAGTCTAAGCCTCAAAATGCATGCACTCGAGGCACTCCTAAGTATGGAGAAAATTGATAAATGTGCAGTAACAGAAACCTGGTTTAAGGCTCCAGAGAGCACACCAGCACTACCAGGTTACAACTCATACCATACATTTCGGCTACAGAACCCAAACTGAAATACAAAAGGTGGGGGCATATCCATATTCATCAAGGATACCCACACCTCCAGGTTAGTGACACAGCACGATGTGTCAGAAATCATCCACGTGCAACTAACAATAGGCAAAACTGCAATTCAAATTGTAGCTTGCTACAGATCACCTACCATGTCCCAGGACCCCCATTCGCGTTTCTGGAAACACCAAGAAAAACATAAAGGTCCTTCAAAACACCCTAATATTGAGTAATTTCATTTACCCAAACATTAACTGGGAGAACTACTCATGTACTAACTTCTTTGCCCAACTTTTCCTAGAATTTATAAACTCAAACACCCTGGTTCAACTGGTCAACACTCCCACAAGAGGTGACAACATATTGGACCTGGTCATCACCAACATGGGCGACCGGTGTTCCACACCACAGGTCAACCCCTCGCTGGTTAGATCTGACCATAAACAAATCACTTTGGATATCCATATTCTGCCCCCTCCCCCCGGACAAGAAAGACACCATGAAAAACTTTTCAAAAGCAAACTTCACGTTACTTAAGACCGAGGTGGAAAGTTTTAAAGTCCCCATGCTGAAGGATAACACTGTCCAAGCTGCAAAATCCTTTACTAATGCATTCTGCGGGCAGCTACAAGAATGCATGGATCGTGCCATCCCAAGCAAAACCAAGACTCACTCCTACAAGAAAAGGAAGCCAGTCTGGTGGACTCCTGCCATAAACAAGCTATACAATAGGAGGAGGAAACTAGTACAGAAAAGAGTAAAATCCCAAGAAGGGAAGACATCTCTGATCAGTATCAGCAAGAAACTACGATCCCTCATAAAATCATCCAAGGCAAGCTTTGAAAGAAAAATTGCCAAGGACTTCAAAGATAACCACAAGGCATTCTTTAGCTATGTCAAGAATCTAAGTGGCAAGACATTCTTTAGCTATGTCAAGAATCTAAGTGGCAATGCTCAGATCTGCTCGGAGTTAGTGCAGAATGGCATAAAATACACTGAACCGACCGATATTGCCAACATCCTGGCAGACAGGTTCAGCGCAAACTTCACCCCCAAAAGGACTCATAACCATACCGGAATAATGTAGAGTCCCTGAAATCACAGACACTCAGGTTAAAACAGCCCTCTCCAAAGCTAAAAACTCGGCATCAATGGGGACCGGACAGTGTCCCAGGCTGCATCCTATACGAGCTCAAAGACGAACTAACCCCTCACCTAAACAACACTGTTCAACCTCAGCCTCTCCACAGGCTTCATACCCGTAGAGTGGCGCACAGCAACGGTTATCCCGCTCCACAAAGGTGGAGTCACAACAGACCCTGGGAGCTATCGCCCTATAAGCCTGACTAGCTTGGTCTGCAAGGCTGTGGAGCGCATCATCATGGAACTCATTAACAGAGACATTGAACCTCCAAACACTGGACGTTACCTAGTTTGGCTTTGTTAAGGGCAGATCATGCCTCCTAAACCTGGTGGACTTCTTTGAGACAGTTACCAAGGCTATAGACGAGGGAAAGGTGGTATACACAGCCTACCTAGACCTCGCTAAGGCCTTCGACACCATTCCCCTTTCTGGTATTATAGACAAGCTCACCAGCCTGAACATAAACACCTACGTCACAAGATAGGTTGCCAACTGGCTCACGGACAGAACCCACATGGTGACAGTTGCGGGAGCTAGGTTAGTCTGTAAACCGGTTATAAGTGGTATTCCCCAGGGCTCAGTCCTAGGACCCCTCCCATTCAGCATATACTTCTCAGAGGTACAGGCAAGCACAGGAGGACTATGGCTGACCAAGTTTGCAGGCGACTATAAACTAGGGGCTATACTTGACTCTCCGGCTGACACAGACATCCTCCAAAAGGGTTTCACTGAGATGGATACCTGGTGTCAAAATCATGGCCTCAAGATAAATGCCAAAAAGTGCATAGTTATCCCCTTTGGAAAAAACAAAGTACCCACAAACTACCACATAGGTGGCAGTCCCCTAAATATGGAAGACGTAATAAGGGATCTGGGGGACCAAATAGAAAGTAATCTCACCTTTGAGAATCACATTGCCAAAGTGGCTAGAAAATCCTTCTACGTGGCCCACCTAATCACAAAAGGGTTTGCATCCAGATCAAAAGAGGTCATTGTGACCCACTACTCATCACTCATCAGACCCTTCTTGGAGTACAATGCCCCATTTGGGATGTACCTTACAAGACACCTGCAACAGCTGGAAGACCACAGAAGTACCTCACCAAGAGGATCAGTGGCTTCAAACAGATGCCCTATGCAGCTCGACTAAAGAAACTCCATTTGTACTCTGTTGCATACCGCCTACTCAGAGGTGATCTCTGCCTGACATACAAGGCCATATCCAACCTAGAATTGATGGACATGCTACACCTAAAGAAAACCTTATCCCCTCGAGCCACATGCTCTAGGGATCTAAACCTTACCACAACAGTAAATAGGACGTGCTGGAGGGATAGATTCCTGTCCCAGAGACTTTCCATGCTTTGCAACAAGATCCCAATCTATAATAGGCAGAGCTCCTCGCTAACACTCTTCAAAAGAAACCTTAACAAGTGGATGGGAAACCGAAAGTTTACCTCGGGGATTAGTTCAGTGGCTGTGCTGGACAGAGGCACGGGGAACTAATCTTAAGGGGACGGCGAAAGCCAACACATTCTGGCTAGGCTTATAAATGCCTTCGGGCAGATAGCCTAGTACCCACCTATGAACCTATGTGCTTGGTGGTTGAGGCTCCACTGGGTGTGACTTTGTGTGGTGTTAGATGTTTTTACTGTTGAGTGCTTTTGGGTTTGCTGAGGATAACTTTTGTAGGTGGAATGGCTGGGAGGTCTTTGGGGTTTGGGAAGATTGCATTTAAGTGTGTCAGCATAAGTAGGTATCAGCTAAGTAGGTGGGGTGCAGCCTGTGAGGTCTATGTGTAGCATGTGTGTTTACGACAACCAGGTTGTCGAGTGTTTGTACGCAAGAGTTTTGCCTGCAGAAACATTATGTATCTACATCTCTCACATACAGTACTTGTTTCTTTGAGGATTAAATGATTCAGTGAACATTTGGTGATTATTATATTGTCTCAATGTACCCATGTCCACCAAACTGTTTGTGGAGAAATTGGTAAAGTGTGTATCCATGATGTTAGGCCCTTTTACAGGGTGAGCTACAAGGATGCAGTGCACTTGGGTTTAATAGTGGGCTTACTGTGGGTACATTTGTACTAATTTTCAAACATTCCTCCTATTATGTGAATGCTGTAGCCCCACAGCCTGCTAATTTAACATATGTGGGGTCACAGAATCTTTTCGAGTAAAGGAACTTGTCGCTCGTCTAATCAGGATGCAATAGACGAGTCTTTGTGGGTTCTGTTCAAGCAGCTTTATTATGTACAAACATGCCACAATTGAAGCTTATTAACTTCAACTTGGGTAACTTATATACAAACTAGCTACATTCATTCATACATGCTCACTCTCTGGCTGCACTTTCAAAATGGCAGTGAATGTAGCACATGCTTGCTATTTATATATGAACGTTCAGTCCTTGATATGCTTCTTAAAGATCCAGCGCACACATTCTGTTCTATATCCTCACTCTTTGAGAAATAGATCATGTAGTGCTGACAATATCAATTGACATGCAAACAATACAAATAGTTCTTTGTCATGCAGTTATACAGAACTAGGTACATCTATACAGTTATGTCCAGGTTGCTGTGTATTTCAGACTAGGTCAGGAAGTACAACCAAATCATGTGACATAAAACTGCGAATTAGACTTGGCAACTGGAACTGCCTCTGCTGAATGTTCAGCCTTGGGAATATTAGGAAGATCCTCAGGAGTGGAAGTATAAGTTGAGACACGTTCTAGAACTAGAACATTGGCAAAATTGCTCTGAGATCTAGAGTCTGTATCACAGGAACAATGCTGCGATAACAATTCTGGAACAGGAAGAAGTCTGCAATTTCTCCTATATGCCACACACTCATATTCTACGAAGTAGGATCTCTGTTCTGTACATATACCTGTTACTTGACCAATCCAGTTGAAACTTTTCGCCGTTTGTATCTCTTTCTTTCAGTGGATGAAGAAATCTGCTCGATTTATCATAACTGGACTTCTGGAAAGAACACTTCCTGAATAATTGGGCTCTCATGATTCTGTTGCTTTTAGCTTTAGGCCTCAATAAACTGGAACTAATAGGCAGTGTTGTTGTAGTTTGCCTGGATAGAAGTGTTTGAGCAGGTGAGCCAAGTATATCATCATGTGGTATGTTTCTGAGATTAAGTAAATTTAAAAAGACCTTCGGTGTTATCACGCTTTGACCTTTCAAGTAATTGCTTTGTACTCTGCACTGCACGTTCAGCTAGTCCATATGACTGTGGATATTCTTGACTACTAGTAACATGTACCAAGTCCCATTCTCTTGCAGATTTCTTAAACAACTGACTAGTAAATTGAGTACCGTTGTCAGAAATAACTTTGTGTGGACTACCATGGACTAAGAAATTATATTTTAACTTAATAACAACAGTAGTGGATGTTAGATGACGTAGTAAATCAATCTCAAACCAGTTCGAATAAGAGTCTACCAACACTAAGTAATGCTGATTGGTCCACTCAAATATGTCACTGGCTCCTGTTGACCAAGGTACTACAGGAACATGACTTAGCTGACGTTGGTTCTCTTTGTTTAGTACTGTTGCATACTGAACAAGAACAAAGTGCTTTGTCAGTGTCTTTCACTAGGGAAGGCCAAAATACTAGTTCTCTCGCCCTTCATTTGGTATATTCGGAACCTGGGTGAATACAATGCAAAATCTGGATATATTCATGTTGTAACACCTTTCTCACCACTGCAGCTGTCTTTGGCAACTGAACTGGCTAGAACTACCTCATCACCTCACTTATATACAACTAACTACTGCCCATAAAATAATACACTACCCATCCAGCTGCCCAGCCATTTCCAATCTATTTAATTTATACCACCACAATAGACCCCTCCGCTCTGAAAATCGAATGCTGATACAGGTAGAGAAGCCCAACCTTACCACTGGACATTGGCTCAACTCCTTTTCCACTGCCAAGCTATGGAACTCTCTCCCACCCCCACTTAGATCTACTAGCAATACCCATATCTTCAAAAAAACTTTTAAGACACTACCTCTCCGCCCACTGGTTATGTCCTTGTGCTAATGCCTCTCAGTCCATTACCTGATTTTTCATCTCACCCTGTTCTTCACACACCTTTGCTTTCTTTCTCCTCTTTCACCTCCTATACCATATTCTGTATCTCCTCAATAGTTAACCTCCTTCATCTCTCATAAATACTTTGTGAATTTATATTTTAGCACAGCTTCTGTCCCTCTTCCTGTATCACCAATTACTCTGTACTGCTAATAGCTAGATTTACTCAGATAATTGCCCTCTTCTTTGCTTAACGAAATTCCTAGGCAGTTTAATCTGTTATGTGTTTTTAGTCCAACAAACTGTATATATATCACATTGTTACCTGAACCTTACCTGATCTTTACCAGTTCAATCTGACAAAACTGTTATTTTGTATTTAGTATTTTCATTTTCATCTCATTGTATATATTCTACTGTTAGTTATGATGTATTAAACTGTATGTATGTATCTCTGTTGAACATTTGTGCTGCTGGTGCTTTATCAGTCTGTATGTATATACCATTGTGGAGATTTTCTCCCCGGGCCTCCACTAAAAATGGACTCTGTTATGGGCCAGTGGACTTTCCCGGTAAACAAATGCAATAAATAAATAAAGAGGAACAACAATTTTTAGGACCTTTGAAAATAGTGCCATCTTGCATCAACATCTCATCTCTGTAAGGAAAGTAGGTTTGCACTTCAGGTGATACTAGATTGCATTGATGGCCATCCGACATAAATGTAGTGGTTGAGATTTTGCAAAATTGGATCAGTCTTTGTATGATCTCTTGGCTCATCATGTCTCATGGTAGAAAAATTGCATACTGTCATTACGTTGAAGTCAAAATTGTCTGCATCAAGCTGTTCCATTTATTTCTGGGCAGTCTGCATAAGGTATCAGCCAGATAAAGAAGTTTGCCTTTTGTGTAGACCATTTTGAAGTTGTACTTCTGTAATTTGAGAATCATTCTTTGTAATCTCGCTGGAGCTGAATGCATAGGCTTCTTTAGAATAGTAATTAGAGGTTGGTGATCAGTTTCAATCTGAATTGCTTGACCATAGATATAATTATGAAACTTTGAACATGCAAATTCTATTGCCAAATGTTCTTTCTCAATTTGAGCATACTGCATCTCAGTTTGGGTAAGTGTTGTAGGTGCATAGGCTACTGGTCTGCTTTCCTGAAGAATGACTGCACTAAGACCACGTTTTGAAGCATCACAGGAAAGAGTGACTGGTTTATTGACATCATAGTATCTTAATGTAGGTGGGATGTCAATTTTCTCCTTAAGGAAATTCAAATGCTTTCTGGTGGTGTTCCACCCAAGACCATGTAAAGTTTCTGCGAGTCAGCTCACTGAAGTCTGGTATGAACTTGCCTAAATAATTGACCATGCCAAGGAAACACTGTAGAGCTTTAATACTGTCTGGTGCTGACATCTCAAGAATAGCTGCTTGCTTGGACGGGTCTGGTCTTAACCCAGTGCTGGTAAATAAATGACCTACATATGTAACTTCTGGTAGTCAGAATCTACACTTCAGAGAATTGAACTTAAAGTTCACTTCACGTGCTCTGTCTAGAACACTCTAAGGTTTCTGCCATGCTCTGCTTCACCATTGCCTCCAACCAATAAATCATCTACTATTGTGGCACAAGGATAACCTGAAAAAAATCGCTGCATTGAACTCTGGAAGACTTCACTTGCAGAATTTATTCCAAATGACATCCTCAGGAATCTGCATCTGCTAAACTGTGTACCAAAAGTGGTTAGTAATGAGGATTTGCGATCAAGCATCACTTGCCAAAATTAACTTTTTGCATCCAATACAGAAAAAAACAGTGGCAATCAGTATTAGAGCTGCGACCTCTTCAACTCTATGCATTGAATGATGCGGTCTCTTCAATGCTTTATTCAAATCTCTTGGATCAATATGTATTCTGATTTCGTCTGAGTCTTTGTTGTGAGCTGCTACAATGGGCGATACCCAATAAGTTGGTTCTGTAACTGGACAGATTACACCTTGCTGCACCATTTTATCTAGTTGAGCTTTGACTTTATCCTGCATAGCTATCGGAACTTTTCTTGCTGGTCTGATTACTGGACTGACCTCTGGGTCTAACTTCATAGAATACACACAAACATCACCATGCTCTCAAAAAATGGCTTCAGAAAAATTGGAACTAGGATATGTGCTTATATGATGAACTTATTTGGTAAAAGAAAGCAGATTCATTCTCAAACTGTCTCTGAGACCCAATAATGACTGCACAGTTCTTCGAACTACATACAATAACAAGCTGTAACAGTTCCTAGCCAAATAACATGAAAGCACTACTGAGCCTTCAGTTTGAATTTCACCACCTCCATAAGCAACAGGTTTCGCAGTACTAGCCACGTTCACTTGTTCATTAGTTCTCACCTTAGCAAATGTGTCTGCTGATGTAACATTACACTTTGAACCAGTATCTACTTTGAACTCAGTGGATTTACCATTGATCTGGGCAGTACAAAACACTTTGTTCTTCGCCAACAAATTCACTGCATCAACCTTTTCACCAATTACTAATAAACCATCTATATAGAAAGTGGAGTTGCAGTCAACTTGATCAATTTGTTTTTTTGAGTCACCCTTCTTTATAACTGTGTGGGGTTTACTTGATTTGCAACATTTTTGAAAATGGTTCCATTTTTTTACTCTTGTGACATTGCTGACCAAATGCTAAGCCGCTCTCTATTTTAGACTCATGATTGGCACCACAATTGCGACAGTTGACAAATCTGGATTTGGGTTTTGCTGATTCACACTTGTACTACACTGAGCATGCTCCTTTTTAAAACGTGCTGGAAAATTGTGTTCCTATTATTTAAGCGAATGCTTAAATTTGCGAATGCTGTTTCGTCGAATGTGATTATGCGAATTGGCAAAATGCTAAAATCACGGAACAGCGATTTTTTTTTTTTTTCCCTAGGAAATTTATTTACTTTGTGTGTTTTTATGGATTAGAGATTTTTTTTTCCCCCTGGGGGAAAAAAACGCTGATCCATCTGTTCGACATTTTGCGTTTTCGTGCTGTTTGGGTTGATTATGTAGCGTTTGCAATTTCAAGAGTTCGCTAATATAATATAGACCTGGAAAACTACATGGTTTCCCTGGTGAACCTCACACAAGGTCCGGTCAACACGCAGCACCCAGTGAAGGCAGCCACACCATAAAGATACAGTTGAAAAATGACAATTTGTCAAATAATAAAACAAGATTTATTCCAATAATCAGATTGAGCGCTTTCTTTTCCAAACAGGAAACTTCATCAGAATCACTTGTCATCACATCCTATTTTGTTTAAAAAGATACACCCATTAATTGATTGGTTAAATCAGAAATGATCTCATTAATTGACTAAAAAATACACATACTTATAAACCCTGTCATGTCACATAAAATTCACGTAAAAACTTGAATAACTTAAAAGTTAAAAACACAAATATACACATATGTGTATATATAGGCATGTGGATTCTTGTTTTATTTAATAGAATTGGCTTGGAGTTTGAGCGCTGGTATCAGAGACATGGTCATTAAGACCAGAATGAGTACATGCATCCAGTTTCAACTGCCATATTAATTCTCTAAACTTGTCTGTTATGCCAGTCACCCCCTCTGTCTGAAATGTATATTTTTATTATTGATACTGGTATTGGATCAGATGAAAAATGATGGTTCACTGAGAGTGAAGAAACCCAATAAGGGTGGAGGGGTAGTATTAATGTACCAATGGGATTATGCAGCAAAGATGCTTGATATTTTGAACACGGAAGGGAGATATGTACAGGTGTCCCAAGAAGAAGTTAAGATAGCGTACTGCAGAATTGATTTAATTTTAGAAGAAAATCGTTTACAGGTTAGAATCAATGAACAGCTATGTAATAATTTTTTCAAAGTGGACAAACCCTATACTGCGGGGATGTTTGGGATACCAGAAATCCACAAGAATATGGAAAATCCCCTGTTGAGACTGGTAGTTAGTTCTGCTGGTTCTAAGACTCAGCCCTTGGGTATTTTTGTGGATAGGAAATTTAAGCCTTTTTATGGTAAATATTCACATATTTTGATAGATTCCTGGGATTTTTTAACAAAAATTAGTAGGTTAGATTTCAGTCCTGTCTACAGGTTTGTGACCATAGATGTTAAGGATCTGTTTTCCGTTATTCCACAAAGACTAGGTTTATGTTGGTTTGAAGAAATGTTGGTGGAACATGATATGCTTGATGCAAATGACTTTCAAATAGTGTTGGAAAATATGGATTTGGTACTTAGTAACAATTTTATTTACCATCAGGGTGAATATTATCACCAGGTGGATGGTGTGGCTATAGGGGCAGCGTGTGCCCCTATTTTTGCCAACATTGTGATGTATTGGGAAACCCGTTATGTTTTCAGTAGTAATTTTATGATGTACATCAAAGAATATTTTAGATACCTGGATGAAATTTTTGTCTTGTGACAAGACCCTGTAGAAATTATTGTGGAATTTGAGTTATCTTCACTCTTCTACCGAATTCTTAATTTTTACCTATGAAAGTTGGGACCAAGAAGTAAATTGCTTATATGTTAATATTAAAAAAGATCTGGTAAACAAGAAATATACATCATGTATTTACATGTTTTTCAAACACATACCTGCACTACGAGAGTGACCATCCTGTTAATCAAAAGAGAAATATTTTGAAGGGGCAGATGGTCAGGGCGGCCCGTATGACTTTGGAAAGAGAGATGTTACTTAACAAACTAGAATTTATTAATGGGTTGTTCCATGATAGGGGTTACCCATTAGATTTGATTATCAAGACTAAGGAAGAAATTTTATTAGGATGGGGGACTAAATTTAAACCCCTATTTTGTAATAGCGAAGACACTATGGAAAATACCTTAGTGGAAAAAGAAGAAAATACAGCAATATATATGGTATTAACATTTAACGATGACACAAAAAGGATAAGTTACATAATGAGGAAATACTGGGATTTGTTTAGGGCTATGCCGAATAGATTACAAATTTTCAACCAGTTTTTGACATTTAGTTATAAGAAAAATAATAATTTAAAGGAACGGTTTGAGAAAAACATTCAGGTTAGGCACATGCGCAAGACAGGAACCTTTAGGTGTGGTCAGTGCAATCAATGCATATTCATAGCGGATAAGGAAGAGCTTGATCTGCCTGCCCCCAAATATACATGTTGAGTAAATGATTATTTTAATTGTCAGACAAAAGGGGTGGTCTCTATTGCCTATTGTACAGCCTGTTGGGCATTTTACATAGGCAAGACTGAACGTAGTTTAAAACAGCGTGTGTGTGTGTATATATATATATATATATATGTGTATATATATATATATATATATATATATATATATATATAAACAGTGGGTAAAA